>NC_069503.1:9147477-9269530 GCF_027579735.1 Bombina bombina | reverse complement strand
TAAAAACTGAAGTGTATGAACGCCAGTTAGACTCACATACATTTCTCAGATTCTCAAAGTGGAAGTCCCTTGTGAGAGGCATAGCAACACTTATTCACATTGCCAAGTCATTTTCCAGCAGCACTCAAAAGGAGTCATGTACAGGCTGGCATTGCTGCAAAGGGTTATGCCATTCATTAGATTTCTTGCAAGCTGAAACTGTGACTAGCAAATGTATCCAAACATGGAAATACAGAAAATGGAAGGAGAAACAAAACATTCAAGAAGGAGATCTTGTATTGTTGAAAGACTCTCAAGTAAAGCGCAATGAATGGCCAATGGGTCTTATTGTAAAAACCATTCCTAGTGGTGATGGTAAAATTCGCAAAGTAGAGGTCAAAATCATTAAACAAGGGACTGCTAAAGTATACATTGGACCTGTGTCAGATTTGATTGTTCTTTTTCAAAGTAAAAAGTTATCTGGTTGAATTTAATAATAATTTATAGATCATGTAATAGTGGTATATGTTTATACCAGGCGGGGAGTGTTCTGTCTATTGTATGCTTATTATGTTCATGTTGATGACATCTGGTGGTTGCAATTACAGCTTGGTTCCTCTCAAGAATAAAACAGGAAGTGTTAATAAAGTTTGTTAATAAAAAGTCTTACTTTCAGTTTCTCAGCAGCCATCTTAGCTTCAAGAAGCATGGAAATCAGCTCTTAACATTTGCCTCTAAATATACATATGCCTGTAAGTTATTTGTTGTTTGCTAAGAGTTCATTGTACATTTGAATTGCATTGCTATTTGCTGTAAGGATTAAATGTAAGCTCTCTGTGTTAGAAACATGTATTATTGTATGTATTGCAAGCACCACGTGTAACTACATATTGTAATTTCAACTTTTCTTATTGTATTGCAGTTTTACAAAATAACTATTCAGAAGTAAAATCAGTTTGGAATAAACACAAAACTATTTCTGCCTGGTTTGTTAACTAGCTGTCTAGCTATCAGTAGTGATGACAATACAATGTGTGTGTGTGTGTGTGTGTACTGTGTGTAATGTGTGTGTGTACTGTGCATATGTACTGTGTGTAATATGTGTGTGTGTGTGTGTGTGTGTGTGTACTGTGTATGTGCATGTGTACTGTGTGTAATGTGTGTTGTGTGTGTACTGTGTATGTGCATGTGTACTGTGTGTAATGTGTGTGTGTACTGTGCATGTGTACTGTGTGTAATGTGTGTACTGTGTATGTGCATGTGTACTGTGTGTAATGTGTGCATGTGACTGTGTATGTGCATGTGTACTCTGTGTAATGTGTGTGTGTACTGTGCATGTGTACTGTGTGTAATATGTGTGTCTGTGTACTGTGTATGTGCATGTGTACTGTGTGTAATATGTGTGTGTGTGTACTGTGTATGTGCATGTGTACTGTGTGTATTGTGTGTGTTGTGTGTGTACTGTGTATGTGCATGTGTACTGTGTGTGTGTGTACTGTGCATGTGCATGTGTACTCTGTGTAATGTGTGCTGTGTGTGTGTGTACTGTGTATGTGCATGTGTACTGTGTGTAATGTGTGTGTGTGTGTACTGTGCATGTGTACTGTGTGTAATGTGTGTGTGTACTGTGCATGTGCATGTGTACTCTGTGTAATGTGTGTGTGTGTGTACTGGGTATGTGCATGTGTACTGTGTGTAATATGTGTGTGTGTGTGTACTGTGTATGTGTACTGTGTGTAATGTGTGTTGTGTGTGTACTGTGTATGTGCATGTTTACTGTGTGTAATGTGTGTGTGTGTACTGTGTATGTGCATGTGTACTGTGTGTAATGTGTGTGTGTACTGTGCATGTGTACTGTGTGTAATGTGTGTGTGTGTGTGTGTGCACTGTGCATGTGTACTGTGTGTAATATGTGTGTGTGTACTGTGTATGTGCATGTGTACTGTGTGTAATGTGTGTGTTGTGTGTGTACTGTGTATGTGCATGTGTACTGTGTGTAATGTGTGTGTTGTGTGTGTACTGTGTATGTGCATGTGTACTGTGTGTGTGTGTGTACTGTGCATGTGTACTGTGTGTAATGTGTGTGTGTACTGTGCATGTGCATGTGTACTCTGTGTAATGTGTGTGTGTGTACTGTGTATGTGCATGTGTACTGTGTGTAATATGTGTGTGTGTGTGTGTGTGTACTGTGTATGTGTACTGTGTGTAATGTGTGTTGTGTGTGTACTGTGTATGTGCATGTTTACTGTGTGTAATGTGTGTGTGTGTACTGTGTATGTGCATGTGTACTGTGTGTAATGTGTGTGTGTACTGTGCATGTGTACTGTGTGTAATGTGTGTGTGTGTGTGTGTGTGTGTGCACTGTGCATGTGTACTGTGTGTAATATGTGTGTGTGTGTGTACTGTGTATGTGCATGTGTACTGTGTGTAATGTGTGTGTTGTGTGTGTACTGTGTATGTGCATGTGTACTGTGTGTAATGTGTGCTGTGTGTGTGTGTACTGTGTATGTGCATGTGTACTGTGTGTAATATGTGTGTGTGTGTGTGTGCGTACTGTGCATGTTCATGTGTACTGTGTGTAATATGTGTGTGTGTGTACTGTGTATGTGCATGTGTAATGTGTGTTGTGTGTGTATGTGCATGTGTACTGTGTGTAATGTGTGTGTGTACTGTGCATGTGTACTGTGTGTAATGTGTGTGTACTGTGTATGTGCATGTGTACTGTGTGTAATGTGTGTGTGTACTGTGCATGTGTACTGTGTGTAATGTGTGTGTATGGGTGTACTGTGCATGTGTACTGTATGTAATATGTGTGTGTACTGTGTATAATGTGCCGCCACCTAACATTCTCGTAAAGAATCAATTATCATAAGTATAGGACCCCAAGAAATTCATTTTTTTTTAATTTATTTTTTATAATGACAGCAGGGCCTTTCTGATATTATCCAGAAAACGGTCTAAAGCCTGGTCCTCTAAATGCACCAAAAGCTCTTGTTGCAGGCTGTGATATTGCCATGACTAATGACAAATCCATCAAGCTCCCTAACGACTTTACCCATCTCATGGTTAATCTTCTTACGCACAAAGAAAGCAGCCTTATGTGAGACCATGTGCCTCCAATGCAAACGTGGGATTACATTAGACCAACCCAGTCTAGCGCCTGAAAGCAACACCTTCATCCACCTCACATACGAACACATCATTGTTATCAGGTCCAAAGCCGGTAGGGCCCCCAAGTCATTCCCCCCTGCATGAATAACCACCACATTGGGACGACCCCATCTAAACAGGGCGTACTGCAGTAATCCCGGGAGATCTGGCCAACAGAGGCCCCGGTGCCCTAGCCAGCGGATGCCCGCCCAAGATGACTGAAATCCCAGCTGCTCTCCTCTTGTGCTAGCTTTTGCTCTAAGATGTGCCCAGTGGGCATAAGAATGCCCCACTATCCATATCTTCAATGTGCCCTGCTCTAATCCTGAAACAGATAAAATGTGTGGCATTGTAGTTCCAAGACTGGGTAATAACGGTAAACAATAACAATCAAAACAAACTTCAAAGGCGCATGCCCTCTGCCTACATTTGCTCCACCAGTCTCACTGCTCAGACACCGGCCTCACATACAGCCTGTACCTGGCCGAATGCCATTGCCTTAGCGCCTTTATCCGCTCATCAGACCAGCCCAACTCCGCTGCAGATGTAGCCGCCCCTATCCTAAAAGAATGAGGGGCTAAATTCATTCCACTCAAACCTGAAGCAGTCACAGCCCAACCAAACACTCTCCTAAATTGGAACTGCGTCAGTGGACTTCCATTCGCATGACACAGAAAATGCGTCCCCACACTCTGCCTTGCTAACAGATATTCTCTCAGCCGCGCCACTGGACAAATCTCCCTATCACTTGCCGCCAACAATGTCAGCCATGCCCCACTAGCATCCTGGTCTGTCTTAGAACATGGGATGTACAGTAACACTACGTCTTCCAATAACCTGACATGTGTCGTCAGCACCCCCCCTGTCTTACTCACTTTGCTTTGCGCCACCAGCTCACCGAGGCATAAGGCTCCATGGAAAGCGAGTGTAAAAGCTGCGCAAAACAATGTTACCTCACCAGCAGAAGCACATACCTGCGGCAATACCGCCAGCTACGATTTTAGCCGTGATACTGTTATTGGCTCACGCTTATCAGGCACCCATGTCTCTGTACGCGCCCATCCTCTCACGATCCTCTTGAGCAGGAAACTACTTTCAAAATCGGGTAACCTGTACAACTTGTTAAAGAAAGCCAAGGCCGCTAACCGACCCTGAATTGCCCCTCTTTTAACCCCACGAGCCCTAAGCTCGGCCAACCAATTCATCAACGTTACCTGATGCCTTGTTCCTTCTGACACCCCTGAAGACTCACAGAATTCCACCCAATCTGACCAATGCTGCACATAGGCCCGCCACGTGGATGGAGCCAAGGATGCCCGATCTAAGGGCAACAGCGTTTCCCAGGGACCGCCACCGGCCAAAGATAAGATGGGCATGGAACACCGTCAGAATCTGCGTGTGGTGCCAACTGGCTAAACACGTCCCACCTAAATCTTGACAGGGCATCCGCTATTGTATTACTAACCCCCGGGTTTTATGCCGTGATCTAAACTCAACATTGTACTGCAGGCAACGCAGCACCAGATGCCTATTGATCAAATGGACTACACTGATGTTATCCGTCCAGAATAAAACAGATTTATTTGCAAACCTGGGAGCCCAAAACTCCACTGCAAGCACTATTGGGAATAATTCCAACAGGCATAGGTTCCGGGTCAATCCCTCTGAAACCCAGTTCGGTGGCCATGCACCTGCGCTCCATGAGCCATTGAAATAGGCCCCATATCCACTGGCTCCCACAGCGTCAGTGAAGAGATGAAGGGCTTGATTAGAAGCCAGCTTCTCTCTCCACATGCACACTCCGTTAAAGTCCAGAAGAAAAGTTTCCCATACTCTAAGATCCTCCTTCATGTCCTCAGAAATACGAAATTTCTAGCCCCCTGCGGGCCCCCCTTTTAATGGTGCTTCCAAACACCTGTTAAAAATCCGGCCCATGGGTATCACGCGACCCTCAAATTTAAGCAAGCCTAGCAATGACTGTAGCTCCGGAACGGACATACAATCCTTGCTAAGCGCCCTCCCGCACCATACCAAGCAGCTTATCCAGCTTGTCTTGATGCAAGCGACACTGCAAGGCGATGGAATCGATCTCAATTCCCAGAAATGTTAAACACGTTCAAGGGCCCTGGGTTTTATAGAGCGCCAAAGGAACGCCAAATTCAACCATCAGGGCCTCCACCGTGCAAATAATTTCCCAGCAACGAGGCGAGCTTTTGCCCCCCACGAACAGGAAATCGTCCAAGTACTGGGCCACCACCCCAAAACCCACGACACACTCGATTGCCCAATGATGGAACGTGCTGAATACTTCAAAGTAAGCACAAGAAATGGAGCAGCCCATAGGGAGGCATCTGTCCACATAGTACCCGCCTCCGAAAAAACACCCCATCAGTCTAAAAGATGAGGGATGAATCGGTAGTAAACGGAATGCTGATTCAATGTCCATTTTAGCCATTAGCGCCTCATTGCCCAAACTTCCTTAAGAAGTTCCACCGCGTCATCAAAAGACTGGTAACGCACTGAGCTCATGGCGTCCGGGATAGCGTTGTTTACTGACGCTCCTTTTGGGTAAGAAAGGTGCTGGATCAGCCGAAACTTACCCAGCTCCTTCTTGGGGACCACTGCAAGTGGAGAAACCACCAAGTCCCGAAAAGGTGGCTCCAGATAAGGGCCTGCAATCTGCCCCAGCTCCACTTCTTTGTCAAGCTTTGCTTGAACCACCTGTGGGAGTTCATAAGCCGATTTCAAATTCCTACGCCTAGAAGCCCCTGCGACCACTCCATCCACCGGGATGACGAAACCCTCCATCAACCCGGCCCACAGCAAGACCGCTGCGGCCCTGTCCGGTTATCTATTGATCTATTGATGGCAACCCATTTCAGAGGTGTTGCCGCCCTTTCCCGCAGGAGTCCTGGGTCTGCTCCCCTGCATTATCTCTCTTCTTTGCACAATCCGAGCCCGGGTGGGGAGCGCCGCAATACCGACAAATGTGCCAAAAGGAGCACGCCGCACCCCTATCGCACTGTTTATCTTGATACTTCCAACACTCACAGTCTCTCCTTCTGAGCCGCGGCCCTGACCTTAGTGGCCCAGTGAACCCGCCGCCAACCGGAGACGGGGAACATTATGGACCAAGCTGTGCCCATAGGTGCATCTCCATAGTCCCAAAATTGAGCAAAGGGTTCCCTTCCATCTTTCTCTGGAACCGCATATCATAGTCCCTCCAAGCTCCATTATGATATCTCATATGGATTCTTCTGTCCAAATATTTCATGACCACTATCGCCTGGCCTGGCCAACGCTCTATGTAGCATGAAGCCAGCACGTAAAAACACTGCCTCCACTCATCAAATGTGTCCAGTCTCTTTACCTTCTTTGGCCCAGTGCCCTCTTCAGCCATTTCCTTTGACCGGTATGCCTCCACCGAGAGGTCAAACACGTTGACGTATCTCCCCTCCTGAATCTTCCTAATAATTTTCGTCTTCAGGTGGTCGTGCAGAGAATGCACCTCCCATGGATAAGTGTCCCCATGCATGGCCGCCCGGCATGCCACGGAACCTGCAACAGCAATAGGACACCCAGGCCCCCCAGCCATACCTTCCACAGCCAGCAACCCGGGTCCCACTCGACTCCCCTGGTTCTGTGTCTGTATTGCCTGAACATCTCTACGCAGTTTTTTAATAACATGAAACATATGTCTGTGTCCCTTGTTCAACCCTGCTGCTTCCTCACAGTCAGAGCTAGAGTCACTATTGGACGAATTAACGTTTGTGCGAGTGCAATGCAAAGGTACCAACTTACCGGCTAATGAAGTTGATGGAATTGCCACCATCGACTCCTCCACCCGCTGCTGCCGCAACTGGCTCCCAGCCTCCTGGCCTTGCACACCTCCACTAGCAGCTTCTGCAGTCATTCTGATCCATTCTTTCTGTAAAGAAGGAGACAAGAAGGGAGCACCTCGGGTAATGGAAGAGTACCCCTGACCCCCCCGATCAGATACACACGGATTCACACAACTGTACATACCCATGGAGCCCCCAATGCCCCCAGTGGACGTCCCCAAACCCAGGGGGTTGTTATAATTCCCCTGTTCTAAGGTTCCGCCCGCCTTGCCGCTTGCTGCACCCCGGCCACACTCCTATCAGACACGCTGATATCACACACACCGCTAGCTGCGCTCCGCAATTGAGGCCTATCATGCACAACTGACCCTCTATCAGCACTCAGGTAGACTTGACCAGATAGGGCTCCGCTAGCTTGCACCGAGTCCACAGATTGCCCCTCACTAACAAGCCTTTCAGCCAGCACGCTGCGCTCCCAGCCCGGGGCCTCTTTTACTGTTGGTCCCCCGCTTGCGCTCCTCAGATCTGCCACGCTGTGCTTCAGAGGCCCTCTTCCCCACCCGAGGCGCTCCCTTCTTACCTTGGCGCCCCCCCGTGGGGAAGATCCTCTCAGCCTCTCGCCTGTGCTCACTTCCGCTTCCAAATGCGCCACGCCGGAAGTGACATCACGAACCGGCGTGCCAGAAGCAACGTCACTAACCGTCGCGCCGGAAGCAACGTCACTAGCCGGCCAAGTTAGCGACGTCCTTGTACCGCCCAGAGGATCCATTCCACCCGAGGCCACGCCCACCAACGGAGGGATCGTGGCTCCCGATAACGCTGCAGCCAGGGACTGAATTAGGGCCAAAACCGTCGCCATTGCCTCTGGGGGCAGAACCGGAGCTGCAGGGGCTCCAGCCGCCACCGGAGGGGGTGCAACAACCTCCACACCCTGGGTATCCTGAGGGGAAACAAAAGGAACCTGGCCCACACAACCCAAGTGTTACAGAAGCATTAGTTATTTTGTTGTGAAGAGCTTATTTCCCAGCAGCAATGCCTGAACCAGCCAAGCCAGCGCCTAAGAAGGGCTCCGAGAAAACCGTAACAAGTATCATTTCATAAAGAGTTAACTTTTTTTTCAGATTTTAGAAACTATTTTCTAAATACAAGTTTGCTGGCCTCAGCTCTAATTAAGTTTAGTGATAAAACATTCCCATTGTCTAATCACCTCCGGAGTCAGACTGCTAATTGATAAGATGGACTGCATTGTTTTTTTATGTGTAACTTGTTATCTGAAGTACTGTAATCCTATTGTGGCCTGTCAAAGGACATTGTCTCTCTATCTAAATGTGTGATGGGGGATTTTATGCTTCCCCCCCTGGGAGTGCCCTGTGTGCATGTAACCTCAATAAAAAGCAGGCTGGGCATCCCAGTCCTGAGTTCTTGGTTGACCCTCAATCGCAGCGTTGACTCGTTTTTGTGGGCAGAAGGGTATCCTAGCTGTACTACAGCTAAGGGGGCTTATTCTACATTTGCGAGACTCATATAGAATTCTATGCAGCTTCTCCCCTCTTCAGCAATAGGGATCCAGGCTACTAAGCGGTCCATCTCTCAGCAAGACTAAGGGTAACCGTAACATTTGGCGGCAGCGGTGGGATTTTCCTGGATTTCCTAGGAGAGGTACAGAACGGACGAAAAATTGAAGCGTACAACCCTAAAGGATTTAATTGAAAGCAGAGGGGGGTACGCCAGCAACCGGCCGAGGAGAGAGCTGATCGCAGAATTGACCGAACTGGATCAGAGCTTCACAATGGCGGAAACACCGACCACGATTAGTGACGAAAAAAACAGGATTGTTCGGGAGAGGCTCTCACTGTACGGGCTGAACCCCTCCATGGAATTGGTACAGCAGTTGATGGCGGAAGCAGACGAGGATATAGGAGAGACTCGAGCCCACGAACTCAACCTAGCGAACGCACACCGCAATGCTGAAGCCCCGCAGGTAATCATCCCTGTCGAAAATGCTGGGAGGCCCAAGATACCCTATGCGGCATTTCAACCCTTCCTAGAGAGCGAGACAGGGACTGATGAATATTTGGCGGACTTCGAAAGGCAATGTGCCCTGTACCAGATTCCCAACAGAGAGTGGCCCACGATATTGTCTGGGAAACTATCCGGGCGAGCCCTGGAAGCCTTTCGTACTCTGGGTGCTGAGGAAGTGACACAGTATGAGCTAGTTAAGGAGACACTGTTGCGACGGTACGCGGTAACTCCGGACACGTATCGCCGACAGTTTCGGGGCACGAAAAAGAAGCCTAACGATACCCATATGGAATGGGCGCACCGAATGCGGAGAGCGGCAAAACACTGAATGAGCGGAAGTAAAGTGGTGACTGGTGAGGAAATTTTACAATTGTTTCTCTTAGAACATTTTTATAATGGCATGGAACAGCAAGGGAAGGATTGGCTGCGAGACAGGCGGCCTTCTACCTTAGAAGAAGCAGCCAAATTGGCAGATGAACATTATGACTCCCGTCTTCACGAACCCACGAACTACCGAGCTCCAGCACGGGTCGAACCCAGAGAGGTTTACCGTGCACCCCCTCATGCTGAATTCCGAGCCCCGGTGCCCGCAGGGCCCGCCCGACACTCAGGACCACCCAATAACAGCTCTGAGCGTCCCAGACCGACTTGCCACCGATGCAAGCAACCAGGGCATTTCATGGCTAGCTGCCCCCTTAATACGCACCAGACACCCAGGAATTACAATTACCCCTCTGGGTCATATCGTCCAGCCGGGGGCCCTCTGTGTTAACCAAGAAGCCCCTATGGAGGAATATTTGGGGCCGCTTCACGAGGCGGACCCTGTATATGCTGCCTCAGATAACCGCCAGCACCATCGGCAGAAGGTATGGCTCGAGGGGCGATCTACCAAGGGATTGAGAGACACAGGGGCTACTGTAACGCTGGTACAGAGTCATTTGGTGCCGGAGCACAAGCGATCCGGACAGACTGTGGCCGTTAGAGTGGTGGGGGGGATGTGTACAAAATTCCAACAGCTAAAGTGCATCTTGATTGGGGAGCGGGAAAGGGGGCTGTGAACGTGGGCATAATGGATAATTTACCTGCCGAAGTACTACTGGGCAACGATTAGGGCCCCATGACTTCTGTCTATGCTCCAGTATGCAACAACGAGGAGGACCCAGTGACTACACGGGCCCAAGCCCGGAAGGAGCGAGAGCTCTCACCAGTGCGGGAGACACAGGTAAGACCTACCCCGACCTTGCCTGACACCCCAGATGCTTTCGAGACAGAGTCTAAGACTGACCCGACCTTACAAAAGTACCGGGAACGAGCAGAGACCGGAGGGGGCGGGGCAGATAATGAAACATTCTTATGAGAAAAAGGGAAACTATACCGCTGGACAGAGAAAAGGGGACAACGTAGGCGACAGCTGGTAGTGCCCCACAAATACCATCAAGAAATCCTCAAGATAGGCCACGACATCCCCTTAGCAGGCCACCTAGCCGTAACCCGTACCCTACACCGCATTACTCACACGTTCTTTTGGCCAGGGGTACACGCTGACGTTAGAACTTACTGTAACACCTGCGATGTGTGTCAACGAGTAGGAAGGAGAGGCGATCACCCTAAAGCCCATCTAGTAAATATGCCCATTGTAGAGGAACCCTTCAGCCGGGTTGCTATTGACCTAGTGGGACCACTGGCTACCCCTAGTCCCTCCGGTAAGCGCTACATTCTTACCGTGGTGGACTACGCTACCAGGTACCCAGAGGCTGTCGCCCTATCCAACATACAAGCGGATACGGTAGCGAATGCACTAGTACAGGTGTTCTCCCGGGTAGGATTTCCAAAAGAAATCATATCCGACCGAGGCACCCAATTTACGGCTGAATTGACCCAACAACTCTGGCAGGTTTGCAAAATTAAGTCCCTCTTGAGCTCCCCATACCACCCCCAGACAAACGGGCTGTGTGAGATGTTCAATGGGACCCTCAAGCAAATGCTCAAGACGTTCACTCAGGAATACCGAGACTGGGAACGCTTCCTGCCTCACCTCCTATTTGCTTATCGGGAGGTGCCCCAGGAAACGACAGGGTTCTCTCCCTTCGTGTTGCTCTACGGAAGAAAGGTACGGGGACCCCTAAACCTGATCCAGGAGCACTGGGAGGGAGAGATGGACACTGACGGTGTCCCCATTGTGCCATACGTGCTGGAACTCAGGGACCGAATGGAGCAATTAGCTAAATCCGTGCGGGCTAATCTCCAGTCGGCCCAGAGAAGACAGAAAGTATGGTACGATCGGGGGGCCTGAAAGAGAATCTTCACCATAGGACAAAAGGTGTTGTACTTAAGCCGGTGAAGACAGACAAATTGCAGGCGTCCTGGCAGGGTCCCTACCAGATTGTAGAGAAAAGGGGAGACACCACTTATGTGATAGCTAGCTGCCACAACAACAATCTTAGAAAGACATTCCATGTAAACATGCTCAAGGAATATTTTGAGCGACCAGAGAACGTGACGGCCATATGTTGTTCCCCTCAGGAAGACCCCGACAGTCTAACCATTCCAGGCCTATTAGAAAAGAGTCTCCCCACAGGTATAGTGGCTCAGGTTCAGATAGGAGACCGACTTAGCCCCACTGAAAGGGAGCAGCTCAACCAACTCCTACAGTCCAAACACCTCACCTTCTCCCCGAAGCCAGGGTACACTACTTTAACCACCCACCAGGTAGATACTCCGGGACAAGCTCCCTTGCGCCAGGCTCCGTACCGAATCCCCGAAGCAGTTAGGACAGGAATGAAGAAGGAGATCAATGAGATGCTCCAACTCAGGGTAATTGAGCCCTCCGATAGTCCCTGGGCCTCCCCAGTTGTCTTGGTGCCCAAGAAAGATGGGACCACCCGGTTCTGCATAGACTATCGGAGGCTCAATGAAAAAACCGTGACGGACGCTTACCCTATGCCCAGGGTAGACGAGCTACTCGATCGTATAGCCAGGGGAAATTACCTGACCACTATTGACCTCTGCAAAGGTTACTATCAGATTCCCCTGGCCCCGGAGGCTATCCCCAAGTCGGCATTCGTCACCCCATTCGGCTTATATCAGTTTAGGGTAATGCCGTTTGGGATGAAGAATGCCCCAGCTACATTCCAGCGCTTGGTGGATAGGCTCCTGGATGGCTTCCAGAGTTTTGCTTGCGCCTACCTGGACGACATAGCGATCCACAGTGAGTCCTGGGAGGACCACTTAGCTCATGTAGGAATGGTTCTGGATCAGATCCGGGCTGCTGGCCTGACTCTGAAGCCAGAAAAATGCCACTTTGGGATGGCCGAGGTACAGTACCTGGGTCACCGGGTGGGGTGTGGAAAGCAGTGACCAGAGCCGGCCAAGATAGAAGCTGTCGCCAATGGGCCCACCCCCATCACTAAGACTCAGGTCCTAGCCTTCCTGGGCACGGCAGGGTACTATAGACGGTTCGTACCAGACTACAGCACACTTGCCAAACCCCTGACTGACTTGACCAAGAAGAACTTACCTCGACAGGTCCTGTGATCTCCCCACTGTGAAACGGCTTTCCAGGCTCTCAAAAATGCTCTAATTAATGCTCCTGTCTTGGCGGCCCCAGACCTTAACAAACGTTTTATCGTCCATACAGATGCTTCCATGTTTGGGCTGGGAGCCGTCCTCAGCCAAGTAGGCGAAGATGGAGGGGAGCATCCAGTTGCCTACATCAGCCGGAAGCTCCTGCCCCGCGAAGTCAGCTATGCAGCGGTCGAAAAGGAGTGTTTGGCTTTGGTGTGGGCATTAAAGAAATTGACTCCCTATTTATATGGGCAGGAGTTCAATCTGGTCACCGACCATAACCCGTTGGTGTGGCTGAACCGGGTCTCTGGAGATAACGGCAGGCTATTACGTTGGAGTTTATCGTTGCAACCCTTCAATTTCACCATTACTTACAGACCTGGGAAACAGAATGGCAACGCCGACGGGTTGTCCAGACAAACCGACCTCAGCCCCGCATAACCAGCGGTCTGGACAGCCTTAGTCTGCCCCGAAAGGGGGTGCAACAACCTCCACACCCTGGGTATCCTGAGGGGAAACAAAAAGAACCTAGCCCACACAACCCGAGTGTTACAGAAGCATTAGTTATTTTGTTGTGAAGAGCTTATTTCCCAGCAGCAATGCCTGAACCAGCCAAGCCAGCGCCTAAGAAGGGCTCCGAGAAAACCGTAACAAGTATCATTTCATAAAGAGTTAACTTTTTTTTCAGATTTTAGAAACTATTTTCTAAATACAAGTTTGCTGGCCTCAGCTCTAATTAAGTTTAGTGATAAAACATTCCCATTGTCTAATCACCTCCGGAGTCAGACTGCTAATTGATAAGATGGACTGCATTGTTTTTTTATGTGTAACTTGTTATCTGAAGTACTGTAATCCTATTGTGTTCTGTCAAAGGACATTGTCTCTCTATCTAAATGTGTGATGGGGGATTTTATGCTTCCCCCCCCTGGGAGTGCCCTGTGTGCATGTAACCTTAATAAAAAGCAGGCTGGGCATCCCAGTCCTGAGTACTTGGTTGACCCTCAATCGCAGCGTTGACTCGTTTTTGCGGGCAGAAGGGTATCCTAGCTGTACTACAGCTAAGGGGGATTATTCTACGTTTGCGAGACTCATATAGAATACTATGGAAAGCAGCTTCTCCCCTCTTCAGCAATAGGGATCCAGGCTACTAAGCGGTCCATCTCTCAGCGAGACTAAGGGTAACCGTAACACCAAGTCCCCACCCTTTGGAAGCTGAATGCCGAGCCCCTACTTGGGATCCCCCTCTAGCAAGAGAAGGCCTTATTGACCGGTCTCCTCATCACCAAACCGCTTTGGGGGGACCGAAACCCTATGAGCACGATCCATCACAGCAACTTCTCCGGACTTCTCCAGTGGCAGCAAAACAGGAAGAAGAGGCCCAACCTGCTCTCTTATACCTCAGGTAAGCCACCCCCTTCAAACTGCAACAATGTTGCACTAGGCATCTCACTCCCACAGGGTCTTAACCCTTAATTCCATTCCGGTCTAAATTTCCCTGCATTTCCATTCTGTCCCGGCTGGTG
Organism: Bombina bombina; assembly: GCF_027579735.1. Taxonomy (NCBI): domain Eukaryota; kingdom Metazoa; phylum Chordata; class Amphibia; order Anura; family Bombinatoridae; genus Bombina; species Bombina bombina. Next base: position 9,255,450 of record NC_069503.1, on the reverse strand, counting down.
CGGGCATTACAAATACCGGCAATGCAAAAGCCATTTTTTTACATTCTGATTGCAGGTTGGCTAGCATAACTGACATGGGCAATATTATTACAAACTTATATACTGTGTACGTCCCCAAATGCCCCCTCTAAACTCCAAATGAATTGCAAGTACCACGCAACCCTCCGATTGGAAGCCACACTCAGTGACACGCCAAATATCTTTATTCATCCAATACAAAAATGCGATGTGGTGAGAGGAATTTAAGGTGTCATCTAACAAAACACTGACAGCAGCAATGACAGTATAGGGCAGAATCGGGGCTCTAAGGAACTGGTAATAATCGTGGAAGAGGAGGGAAGAAAAGGCTGAACCAGGATACAAAGAGAGTCAGTAACGTAAGCAAAGCAGGACCAGGAAAGAGTTAATGATAACCGTGGCACCAAGGCACAAAGGGCAGAACAGGAGCGAATAAGACCAGGAATATCCAAGCTACCTCCCATACACACTACCATGCTTCCCCGCAGAGTGAGCATAATCGGTTCAGGAAATTGGTGAGTCAGAATCAGCAGTCATCACTGTGCCACAAGCAGTAAGTCTCACTCATTTGGGTCATAGTGTCATAAGGACTGATAAATTGAAACTATCAGGTAAATAATAAATACGCATTGAAAAAAAAAGAAATAAAATCAAATACTACAGACGAAACCTATAAAATACAACACATGATTAAATGTACAGAAAAAACGTGATATATGTACTTGTAGTGCTCAATATGTAGGGGAGTCTGAAAGACCCCCTACAGGACAGGATAAGGGAACATACCCAGTCTATTGTGCACCACGATAAAGAAAAAAAATAAAGAACTTCCGGGTTCCCAAACATTTTTCTAGTTGCAACAAAGCAGATCTCAAATGTTTTAAATTTATAGGAATAGACAAATGCTCATTACACTAGAGGGGGGACCTATATAATGAGATTCTGAAAAAGGAAGGTAAATGGATCTTCCAGTTAGGTACCTTGCCCCACAACCCCCCCAGGTCTAAATTTAGAATTAGACTTAGGTTGCCATCTTAAAGAATAAGTTTCAATACTAGCATCACTCACCACTACTTCCTTATCAGGTTCCCATATTGATTCAATTTTTCCAATATTTCTAAATATTAGGAATCCATTGATAATATGAAAGGCTTTCTATAAAATCCATTAGTATTATGAAACAATTTATATATAATATTCTAAAATAGTTTAACTTGAAATTAATTTAGGGTTTCTCCTATTATTATAAGATGAATCAACAAATTACTAGCATAGATACAATAAATCTGATTATAGCCTCTACACATCATACAGTATTGGGATTATACATATATATATATATATATATATATATATATATTTTTTTATTTTTTTTTGTGACTTGCTTTTTTGTGTGTAAATTTTATTTTTGGTATATATGAAAGCCAAAATGAAATGCTTTATGGAAATATGTAAATAAGTGTGTATATATTTCTGGGATTATATGTAAAAACAGATCTATACCTCCTTAACTGTGAGCGCTGGTTTAATGACATCACTTAGCGCCCAAATTATATCCCCAATGAAATTTGATGTATATTAATTAATTCTATACAATAATATATGGTATTTCAAATATTTATTATCCTCTTTATCAGGTGCCTTTATATAGATCAAATAAGGTTTTAATTGACCAAATGTTTTAAAATACATGATGGCCATTCTATGAACCTTTAACTAAGTATGCCCCTTTAAGGTCATGGGTATAAGAATCACATAGATTTGTTTGAAAAATAGAGCTTGAGGCTTCCATAGCTGAAACGCGTTGTTCCTATTTTTGGCAGATTCAAGCCACAGTAATCCTATAAGTCTCACGTTCCGGATCCTGACCCAGCTAGGCCACCGTAGTTGCACACGCTTCATGCGGTTAATACGGCCACACTTGCTCACTTGAGGAACACACTAAGGATCGTGGGATAAGAAAAGAAGGTGGAACGGTGGACAATTTCAGAAGCCCTGGACAGGCGGGTGAGACTATTTCAGGGCATCCCGGTAGAAATGTGCACCTTTTGCCACTGAACAAAAATCCTTCTTTGTAAAAGGACTTTTCTGTTTTCTTTTATGCTTACAGCTTATACAAAACATTTTCAACAAACTGCCACCCAGCTTTAAACCGCAGCACTAACCGCAGTATTAATTCTACTTCTGCTTGATGAACTTTTAACTTTCACTATTCACTGTGACCGTTATTTCCATGTTTGGATTTTAACTTGATTTTTTATGTTCTCATATGTAATTTGTATTGTGTGCACATATGAAATTTGTCTTATAGTGTATGCACAACTGTGAACTCTATGGGGGATATCTATCAAGCTGTCAACGCTCGCCTAACATCACCTAACATTGCGGCCGAGGGCCTGAATACGATCTCCAGGACCTGAATACGATCTCCATATTTATAGAAAAAGCCGGCAAAAAGAGGCGCACCAAGTACAGGGCGATGAGCATCGGACTGTTGTTAACTAGCAGTCATCGATCTCTCATCTATTCGGCTTTTTACCAACTTTATTTATACCCTGTCACTAAACACCTCCACTATACTAAAATGTTTAACCCCTATCCCGCCGCTCCCGGACCCCGCTACCACCTAAATAAACTTATTAACCCCTATCCCGCTGCTCCAGACCCCATCGCCACCTAAATAAATGTATTAACCCCTATCCCGCCGCTCCCGGATCTCGCCGCCACTAAATAAATGTATTAACCCCTAAACCTCTGGCCTCTAAACCGCCAGCCCCCCACATCGCTATAAACTAAATTAAGCTATAAACCCCTAAACCTAACAACCCACTAACGAAAAAAATAAAATTACAACATCCCTATCGTATAATAAATGTAAACTTACCTGTAGAATTAAAATAAATTATTTTTAAAATATTAATTAACCTACCCTAACTATTATACTACACTTAAATTAAACTACCAATTAAATTAACTAACTTACATATTAAAAAACCCTAACCCTACTCAAATGATTTAAATATACTATTTAACCTTATTAAAAATGACTAAATTGGGGGAACTTCCGGGGCGGGGGCCATGACTGGTCGCACTTCTGCAAGCTGTTCTAGCTTTCCTGTATCATCAATCAGATATCACCCTTTCTAAGAAGCATCTTATACGGAGCTTGGTATATTTAAATTACACTAAAGAAAACCTATTAATTGAGATCACTTTTGTATGGATTGCTGTTGGCTTCAGAGCCCGGAGCTAATTTAAAGTTGTGGCCTACAACATCAGCCACGTGAAATAACCCCCCGGGAAAACACCCTCCAGCTCCTGTCGTTAGTTAGAAGTGTGAGTACATCCACACCATCCTATTCAATGTGCTGACTTACCGATTGATATAGAGTACCAACATGGACATGAAGGGTGCTACTACCTTTGTAAAAGTGCTGAGCAATCTTCTCTCGGATCACCATGCTGCCCTAGAAGAAACGCTAACTGCAGCATTTAAACCTGGAGTTCTCAAAGTACCCCAACAAACTACACCAACCAGGCCTGTTTTGGCGATGCATCTCAGCGGTAGCGCTCTGGGGCCCCGGTGCTACATACCTACCCTGGCTGAAAAGGATAAGGCATTCGCTATCACGGCTCCAGTAACAGATGATGGGGCAATCGCGGAAGTGAAAACCGACCGAGCTATCATCAGGGACGCAACCCGTGCAGGGATTAGTAAAAACTTACTAAGGACAGCATACATAAGAGAGCGGTATATACTCAAATATAAATACAGGAATGCCTGTGATACTTAGTACCACAGATCTCCTATAGGGGGCGCTAGAAAGCCAAGATAGATATTACCTAAAAATTAATGTGCATCTCATGACACAATATACAAAATGTTAAGATGTTAAAATTGTTAAATGTAAAATATATATATACAAACATAGCACTAGTCGTAACCAGTATGGCTATAGATAAGTCCCACAAAAGTCCTAAATATCCATATGATGAACAGGCAGCTCTCGGTCTTCACCCCCAGGGATGATGCAACTTCTATGATGGATAACTGTAACAGAAACAGAGGCGCCACATGTGTAGATCAATAAGGACCACAATATCCAAGCGAGACAAGATACAGGATACTCACAAACGTGAAGGCACTCTGTTGTGCCTATGGAAGCAGGCTGGTATTTTAGCAGCAAACCAGCTGGCTGTACAAAGGAATCCCCGTCATAGCCAACCGCACTGGTATCCTGTAGCTACAGATCTCCAAACGGCACCCCTTGCCTGGATCACTTTCTGCGAGCTGGAACTGGAGTAAGGAAGGGAGAAGGGCTGATCTGCCCTTAGGTTACTTACAAGGAGACTGCAACACTGACACCAGACTTGTAAAAAGTGAAATTAGTATTTATTATTATACAGAATAAAAATACCAACAGTGTAACAAATTACAGCTGGGTGTGTTAAAAGCAAATCTCCTCTCAAATACAGAGATAATAGCGATGCGTTTCTTGGGGATAGCCCCATTTCCTCAGGCTTGTATACTCTGACTCCATCTAAATTCCCTTTAAATAGGGCTAGGTAACCATATGTTTTCAATAAACACTCCCCTTCCTTTACACGGACCAATAATATCCTTCCTTTCCCTATACACCCACTTGTTGCCGCAATTAAGGTTGTACTACTATTTATATATGAAGATATGATTTATAATATATTTCTCTGGAAACTGTGTAATATCATGTGATGATTGTGAAATTTCATGGACATAAGCTTGTGCCGATCATAAAGAACTTTATGTTTGTACTTGTGTAAACACAGATGCTGTTTGTTTACACAAGTGCGTCAACTTGTGTAAACAATTGCAGCAACAAGTGGGTGTATAGGGAAAGGAAGGATATTATTGGTCCGTGTAAAGGAAGGGGAGTGTTTATTGAAAACATATGGTTACCTAGCCCTATTTAAAGGGAATTTAGATGGAGTCAGAGTATACAAGCCTGAGGAAACGGGGCTATCCCCGAGAAACGCATCGCTATTATCTCTGTATTTGAGAGGAGATTTGCTTTTAACACACCCAGCTGTAATTTGTTACACTGTTGGTATTTTTATTCTGTATAATAATAAATACTAATTTCACTTTTTACAAGTCTGGTGTCAGTGTTGCAGTCTCCTTGTAAGTAACCTAAGGGCAGATCAGCCCTTCTCCCTTCCTTACTCCAGTTCCAGCTTGCAGAAAGTGATCCAGGCAAGGGGTGCCGTTTGGAGATCTGTAGCTACAGGATACCAGAGCGGTTGGCTACGACGGGGATCCCTTTGTACAGCCAGCTGGTTTGCTGCTAGAATACCAGCCTGCTTCCATAGGCACAACAGAGTGCCTTCACGTTTGTGAGTACCCTGTATCTTGTCTCGCTTGGATATTGTGGTCCTTATTGATCTACACATGTGGCGCCTCTGTTTCTGTTTCTGTTACAGTTATCCATCATACATAAGAGAGCCTCTGCTGAGCACTCGTCCCGGGACCGGGAAGACATATGGCCAAGACTAGAGTGCCCCTCAGTGACTTTCAGTGATCCCTTGGTGTACAGATCCGCTGGAGTCTAAGTGGGTCATTTTCTGGAAGCAGGGATGCTGCCCTTCGGCCATCATATACTTACGGCTCAAACTTTTGATGATCCTGCAACTGGCTGGTAACATTGACTTTTACAGCGGGACTCGCACCGGAGTTGGTTAAATTCAGGCCTTGCCACGAGTAAACAGACCCAAGATAAATACTTTATTTTTATTTACAACTCCGGTTGAGAATTCCTTTGTCACAACCCTTTATGCTACTAATGTGTAATTCCATCTACATCTATTAGCGGTCCTTTGACCTTGTTATTGTTTTGTCTTCAAAGTCACATAGGTTTTATTTTCTCCCTAATTGTACTCTTGCTTGTATGGGTATGAAGTTCAACATAGCACGCTTATGCTGCCATTGAGACTCCTTCACAAAGCCTTAATCAATCACAACTGGCTATTAGTGATGTCGCGAATTGTTCGCCGGCAAATAGTATAGCATGTTTGCGTTCGCCGCGGCAGGCGAACATATGCAATGTTCAATCCGCCCCCTATTCGTCATCATTGAGTAATACTTTGACCCTGTACCTCACAGTCAGCAGGCACATTCCAGCCAATCAGCAGCAGACCCTCCCTCCCAGACCCTCCTACCTCCTGGACAGCATCCATTTTAGATTCATTCGGAAGCTGCATTCTTAGGGAGAAGAGGGACAGTGTAGCTGCTGCTGATTAATAGGGAAATCGATAGCTAGGCTAGTGTATTCAGTGTCCACTACAGTCCTGAAGGACTCATCTGATCTCTGCTGTAAGGACAGCACCCCAAAAAGCCCTTTTTAGGGCTGCATTTTTTTTCCTGTGTAATCTAATTGCAGTTGCCTGCCTGCCAGTGTGTGTGCCAGGCTCACAGCGTATACTTTGCCCACTTGCCCAGGGCCACCACTCATATCTGGTGTAACAGTAGTGTAAATTTAAAAAAAAAAAACTTTTTTGACTGTAAAACATCAGTCTGCTTGTGTAATCTAATTGCAGTTGCCTGCCTGCCAGCGTGTGTTGCAGGCCCACTTGCCAACTAGTGCTACCACTCATATCTGTTGTAACAGTAGTATAAATTTTGTAAAAAAAAACTTTTTTGACTGTGAAACATCAGTCTGCTAGTGTAATCTAATTGCAGTTGCCTGCCTGCCAGCGTGTGTGCCAGGCTCACAGCGTATACTGTGCCCACTTGCCCAGTGCCACCACTCACATATCTTGTTTAATAGTAGTGTAAGTGTACATTTAAAAAAATTAAAACTTTTTGCTACCACTCATATCTGTTGTAACAGTCGTGTAAATTTTGTAAAAAAAAATTTTTTTGACTGTGAAACATCAATCTGCTTTTTTGTGTCAGGCTCACAGCGTATACGGTGCCCACTTGCCCAGTGCCACCACTCATATCTTGTTTAATAGTAGTGTAAGTGTCAGGAATTTATCTGTCTCTTTAAGGCAGGCTTTCCTCCTCTTGTTTCTGATTGGACATTCCCTTTTTAAATCAGTTGTTCAATCTAGACACCTTGCTCAGTATTGTTGAAACTTCCTAAAGTTACGTGAGATACAAGCCTAATCTAACCTTTTAAACTAGAAGTACTTAATGACTTTTTGTTTCTTTCTAATTCAGTTTGAACCGCTGCTGGAAAAGTTTTGCGAAACGCTGACAGGGGGATTGTGTTGCCTGACCGGAAAGCTGCATTCATCTCTATCTTCACATAAATTGGATTATAACTTCAACCCTAACAACATCAGAGGTACTTACATAAAGAGATTCATACGAGTAAGCTTTTCCTCTCTGCTTTCTAAAATTCACAGTACTCGGTCTCGCTGCAAAAGTGCCGTTTCATCACTTCCGGTTTACACTGGCCGCTACACTTTCCCTGAGAGCTACGAGTGAGAGGTGTATAAGGTATTGTGAGCCAGAGGACATAAAACAGGTACTAACTTGGATTGTTAGCATAATATTCTCCACATCTCTCTGAGCTTTAACGGATTCTATCGAAAAGAACTGTGTATTGTTTAAAGCTCACATGAACTTTAATTAACATTTCCACTGAACAGTATTAATTCCACATCCGCCTAATCAAAGCACAAGTGATTGGAATACACCCTCGCTTAGATCAACCCTGTCACATTTAAATACTTTAATTTAAGTTGCAGCAAGTGTTACCTTTAAGTTCCTGACTAAAGCTGAATTACTCAATTTCAATGACTTAACCAGTGTAACTTATACTGGGATATAGTAACACCTTATTAAACCTCACCACTAAATCAGAATTCTCTCATTCCATAGAGAGTTCAATTTTAAGAGGGGAATACAAAACATTATTTTATCTCAATTGCAGTTGTGTTCCACTCGAATTCATTAGTGTGTTGTTACATAATACTGAGCCACCTAAAATATGGAACCAGCAAAATTGCCACAAATTGTATTCAATTTAAACCAGAAAGTGGATCAGTTAGCACAAGGGTTACATGATATGCAAGTCGAGAATGTTGCTCTAAGAACTGTTATAAGGGACTCTATTGCTGTTAGGGCTAATCAAGCAGAAATACTACCAGAGCCAAAAATTTCTATGCCAGAAACTTTTTCTGGAAACAGGAAGAATTACAGACAATTCAAAAACGCTTGCCATTTATGATTTCAAATGAAACCACGCACATACCCCACTGAAAGAGTGAAAGTACTAACAACAATTTCTTTTCTTAGAGGAGAACCCAGGAATTGGGCCGACCGTTTTTTTGAAACCGATGACTCCATTTTAGGTTCTCTTAACGAATTCTTTTCAGCAATGGATGAACTTTTTCAGGACACTGATATTCAACTCACTGCCGAAACCTGTGGAGGAGTATATCTCCGATTTCAAACAATTTGCCGCAGATACACTCTGGAGTCCCATAGCTTTATGGAACCAATCCCGATTAGGTCTGTCTGAGGCCTTGAAGGACGAATTCGCCAGGATTGAGTTACCCAAAACTATTGATGATTACATGAGAACCGCCACCCAGATCGACCGGCGCTTAAGAGAAAGAAAGGCAGAACGATATGCCACAGATTTAAAGGTAAAGAGTAATACACCTACTTACCAGAGTACTTCAGCCATGACCAGCAAACTTCAAAGTGAACCTATGGAGATAGGCATTTTAAGAGGTCCTCTCAGTTCAGAAGAAAGACACAGAAGGAAAATTAAAAACCTTTGCATGTACTGTGCAAACCCATCACATACCGTCCAGGACTGTACAGTACTGATGAGAACGAAAAACCGTAAGTCTTCAGACTTTTCGACTTCTTTGCTATCTTTACCAAGACCTGATGACACCTATTGTACCTTGTCTCTCTCTTTACAGCTGGAACAAAACAGGCTGACGATTGATAACGCCATAATTGATTCCGGTGCTTCAGGGAATTACATTGATGAACAGTTTTGTCTATCCAACAAGATACCCCTGGTAACGAAGAGAATTCCCATACCCATAAGAGTCATTGATGGGTCATCAATGGCTTCAGGACCGGTTACACAAGAAACTGTACCTATATTTGTTATTGTTTTTGGTCACATTGAAAAATTATCCTTTGATGTTTTACCCTATCCTCATTTTACTTTGGTACTAGGTTTGAAGTGGCTGAAACTTCACAACCCTTCTATTGTGTGGTCCCCTTTCAAAATAAATTTCCTTTCTGATTATTGCAGACAAACATGTTTCCATAGTCAGTCTTTGTTACACCTTGATTTCAATGTTGTTGTAGTCCCTACTGAATACACTGATTTCCTAGACGTCTTCAGTAAAACAGAAGCAGAGAACTTGCCTCCACACAGGGTATATGACTGCAGTATTGAATTGCAACCTGGTGCCAGAATTCCTTATGGACATCTATATCCCCTAAGCAATCCAGAATTGGAACATCTAAAGGAATATCTACAGGAAAACCTAAGGAAGGGATTTATCAGGAGTTCAACATCCCCTGCTGGAGCTGGTATTTTTTTTGTTCACAACAAAGACTCCACTCTTAGACCCATAATTGATTATCGCAAGCTTAATAAAATCACTATTAAAAACCGCTATCCGTTGCCCCTAATTCCTGAGATGATAGAGAGACTTTCTGAAGCAACTATATTCTCCAAACTGGACCTCAGATGGGCGTACAATCTGATCCGCATCAAGGAAGGGCAAGAGTGGCTAACTGCTTTACCCAATCTTCTATAGCTTCCGCTCCGAACCTTGACGCACCATCCTCCTCCAGCTTATCTTCGGGCACCTCTCCAGTTACCACCACTCGCCCGCCTGCCACCACCACCAACACTAGCACCACAGCCGCTTCACTTGATCTGTCAGAGGAGTTTTTTACACATCAGTTGGAAGAAATGAGTGATGCGCAACCATCATTGACAGAGGATGTAGATAGCAGTGATATGTCTCAGTCAGGCAGCATTACAGACATGGACGTACGGTGTGATGATGATGATGTTGTACCCGCTGCTGCTTCCTTTGTTGATTTGTCAGATACAAGTGAAGTGGTTGATGATGACGATGCATCCGTGGATGTCACGTGGGTGCCCGCTAGAAGAGAAGAAGAACAGGGGCAAAGTTCAGATGGGGAGACAGAGAGGAGGAGGAGACGAGTTGGAAGCAGGGGGAGGTCGTTGCAAAGGAGCTAGTGGCACAGTCAGACAGCACCCCCGGGGTCAGCCAGACAGCACGCCAATCAACGCATGCTGTTGCCACCACCAGAATGCCTTCATCGCAGAGCTCAGCAGTGTGGCATTTTTTTTGTGTGTCTGCCTCTGACAACAGCGATGCCATTTGCAACCTGTGCCAAAAGAAACTGAGTCGTGGGAAGTGCAACACCCACCTAGGTACAACTGCTTTGCGAAGGCACATGATCGCACATCACAAACGCCTATGGGATCAACACATGAGTACAAGCAGCACACAAACTCAAAGCCGCCATCCTCCTCCTGGTCCAGCATTTTAAGCCACGTCAACCACTGCTGTCCTCCTTGCCCCCTCTCAACCATCCGCCACTTCATCTCTCTTCCAGAGCAGTTCCTGCTCATCTGCCTACAGTCAGGTGTCTGTCAAGGACATGTTTGAGCGTAAGAAGCCAATGTCACAAAGTCACCCCCTTGCCTGGCGTCTGACAGCTGGCTTGTCTGAACTCTTAGCCCACCAGCTTTTACCATACAAGCTGGTGGAGTCTGAGGCGTTCAAAAAATTTGTAGCTATTGGGACACCGCAGTGGAAGGTACCCGGCCGAAATTTCTTTGCACAAAAGGCAATCCCCAACCTGTACTCGATTGTGCAAAAGAAAGTAAAGGCATGTCTGGCACACAGTGTTTGGGCAAGGGTCCATATGACCATTGAAAGCTGGTCTGCAAAGCATGGTCAGGGCAGGTATATCACCTACACTGCGCATTGGGTAAACCTGCTGACGGCTGCCAAGCATGGAATGCGTGGCTCTGCAGAGGAGGAGTTGGTGACACCGCCCCGACTTGCAGGCAGGCCTGCTGCCACCTCCTCTACTCCTCCTACTCCATCCTCTTCCATAACCTCCTTGGCTGAGTCCTCTTCTGCTGCTGCGTCTTGCTCCACATCAACGGCACCCCCCAGCTCCGCAGTTACTATTCCACATCCCGGATACGGCAGTGTCACGCCGTCTTGGGGTTGACTTGCCTGAAAGCAGAGAGTCACACCGGACCAGCACTCCTGTCCGCCCTGAATGCACAGGTGGATCAGTGGCTGACTCCGCACCAACTGGAGATCAGCAAAGTGGTTTCTGACAACGGAAGTAATTTGGTGGCGGCATTGAAATTGGGCAAGTTGACACATGTGCCGTGCATGGTACATGTGTGTAATCTGATCGTACAACGCTTTGTGCATAAGTACCCAGGCTTACAGGACGTCCTGAAGCAGGCCAAAAAGTTGTGTGGCCATTTGAGGCGTTCCTACATGGCCATGGCGCACTTTTCCGATATCCAGTGGCGAAACAACATGCCAGTGAGGCGCTTGATTTATGACAGCCCGACACATTGGAATTCCACACTCCTAATGTTCGACCGCCTGCTCCAACAAGAAAAAGACGTTAACGAGTATTTGTATGACCGGGGTGCTAGGACAGCCTCTGCGGAAATGGGAATTTTTTTGCCACGTTACTTGGCGCTCATGCGCAATGCCTGTAGGCTCATGCGTCCTTTTGAGGAGGTGACAAACCTAGTCAATCGCACCAAAGGCACCATCAGCAACATCATACCATTTGTTTTCTTCCTGGAGCGTGCCCTGCGAAGAGTGCTGGATAAAGCCTTAGATGAGCGTGAAGAGGAAGAGGAAGAGTTGTGGTCACCATCACCACCACAAACAGCCTTATCAGCATCGTTTGCTGGACCTGCGGCAACGCTGGAAGAGGATTGTGAGGAAGAGGAGTCAGAGGAGGAATGTGGCTTTGAGGAGGAGGAGGAAGACCAACCACAACAGGCATCCCAGGGTGCTCGTTGTCACCTATCTGGTACCCGTGGTGTTGTACGTGGCAGGGGGGAAGAAGATACCTTCAGTGAGATCACTGATGACGAGGAACGGGACATGAGAAGCTCAGCATCCAACCTTGTGCAAATGGGGTCTTTCATGCTGTCGTGCCTGTTGAGGGACCCTCGTATAAAAAGCTGAAGGAGAACGACCTGTACTGGGTGTCCACGCTACTAGACCCCCGGTATAAGCATAAAGTGCCAGAAATGTTACCGAATTACAACAAGTCGGAAAGGATGCAGCATTTCCAAAATAAATTAAAAAGTATGCTTTACACAGCGTATAAGGGTGATGTCACAGCACAAAGTGAATCTAACAGGGGAAGAGCTGAAAGTAATCCTCCGACTCCCACGACCACGCCGGCAAGTACAGGATGCTTTACAGACGTGTTGTTGATGGAGGACATGCGGAGCTTTTTAACTCCTATGCATCGCCACAGCCCTTCGGGGTCCACCCTCAGAGAACGACTCGACCGACAGGTAGCAGACTACCTCGCCTTAACTGCAGATCTCGACACTCTGAGTTGCGATGAACCCCTTGACTACTGGGTGTGCAGGCTTGACCTGTGGCCTGAGCTATCCCAATTTGCAATAGAACTTCTGGCCTGCCCCGCTTCAAGTGTCCTGTCAGAAAGGACCTTCAGTGCAGCAGGAGGTATTGTCACTGAGAAGAGAAGTCGCCTAGCTCAAAAAAGTCTAGATTACCTCACCTTTATTAAGATGAATGAGGGATGGATCCCGAAGGGACTGACATTGGGCGATACATTCGAGTAAAAAAGGCCTGATGAGATGAGCTGCCTTGGGCTAAAAATGGTCCACACGCTGCTGTATTTTATCTTCAAATGCCGGATGACTTGCGTGACTTATCCGCCCCCAACTAGGGTTCAAGCCGCAATGTTTTAGGGCACTTTCTGCCTTGGAAACAAACATCAATTTTTTGGCCGCTGCTACAGCAGCGGCTGCAACAATACCTAATTTTTCTGGCCTGTGGTGCGGCACTGTGGCTTCAAAAACCAAACCAAAAAAAAGAATCTATCTATCTGTCTATCGTAGCTATCAAATGTATATTGCATCTATTGATCTATCTATATAATCTATGTATCTATCAAATCTATCTCGTGGCCGGACTGTTTTGTGACAGCCACTTGTGTTTCGGCCAAATGTCCATCGGACAAATGTCCGTCGGCTAAATGTCCGTTGGCTAAAAGTCCGGCCACGATTGCACGCGCAGTGCCCCAAATTTGAAGTAGGAGGACCGACCAAGCATCTTTTTCCCTCTCCCGGTTCCTAAAATCCATGCCATATACACCTCCCCCAATAGGGGGAGTAACAGGTATTAAACTGATCAGAATAGTACTGCTTAACACACCACTCATATCTGGTGGCACAGTAGATTGCACGCGCAGTGCCCCAAATTTGAAGTAGGAGGACCTACCAAGCATCTTTTGCCATCTCCCGGTTCCTAAAATCCATGCCATATACACGTCCCCTGGCGCCGCAACTGCCTCTGGGAACCTTACCATGGGTCCCAGACCACACGTCTTGTAATTCTCTGTCTGGGAAATTATATATCTATCAAATCTATCTATTTATCTATCAAATCTATCTAACTATCTATCGTATCTATCAAATGTATATTACATCTATTGATATATGTAATCTATGTATCTATCTATCAAATCTATCTATCTCGTGGCCGGACTGTTTTGTGACAGCAACTTGTGTTTCGGCCAAATGTCCGTCTGACAAATGTCCGTCGGCTAAAAGTCTGGCCATGATTGCACGCGCAGTGCCCCAAATTTGAAGTAGGAGGACCGACCAAGCATCTTTTTCCCTCTCCCGGTTCCTAAAATCCATGCCATATACACCTCCCCCGATAGGGGGAGTAACAGGTATTAAACTGATCAGAATAGTACTGCTTAACACACCACTCATATCTGGTGGCACAGTAGATTGCACACGCAGTGCCCCAAATTTGAAGTAGGAGGACCGACCAATCATCTTTTTCCATCTCCCGGTTCCTAAAATCCATGCCATATACACGTCCCCTGGCGCCGCAACTGCCTCTGGGAACCTTACCATGTGTCCCAGACCGCACGTCTTGTAATTCTCTGTCTGGGAAATTATATATCTATCAAATCTATCTATTTATCTATCAAATCTATCTAACTATCTATCGTATCTATCAAATGTATATTGCATCTATTGATCTATGTAATCTATGTATCTATCTATCAAATCTATCTATCTCGTGGCCAGACTGTTTTGTGACAGCCACTTGTGTTTCGGCCAAATGTCCGTCGGACAAATGTCCGTCGGCTAAAGGTCCGGCCACGATTGCACGTGCAGTGCCCCAAATTTGAAGTAGGAGGACCGACCAAGCATCTTTTTCCATCTCCCGGTTCCTAAAATCCATGCCATATACACCTACCCCGATAGGGGGAGTAACAGGTATTAAACTGATCAGAATAGTACTGCTTAACACACCACTCATATCTGGTGGCATAGTAAATTGCACACGCAGTGCCCCAAATTTGAAGTAGGAGGACCGACCAATCATCTTTTTCCATCTCCCGGTTCCTAAAATCCATGCCATATACACGTCCCCTGGCGCCGCAACTGCCTCTGTGAACCTTACCATGGGTCCCAGACCACACGTCTTGTAATTCTCTGTCTGGGAAATTATATATCTATCTATTTATCTATCAAATCTATCTAACTATCTATCGTATCTATCAAATGTATATTGCATCTATTGATCTATGTAATCTATGTATCTATCTATCAAATCTATCCATCTCGTGGCCGGACTGTTTTGTGACAGCCACTTGTGTTTCGGCCAAATGTCTGTCGGACAAATGTCCGTCGGCTAAAAGTCCGGCAACGATTGCACGCGCAGTGCCCCAAATTTGAAGTAGGAGGACCGACCAAGCATCTTTTTCCATCTCCCGGTTCCTAAAATCCATGCCATATACACCTACCCCGATAGGGGGAGTAACAGGTATTAAACTGATCAGAATAGTACTACTTAACACACCACTCATATCTGGTGGCACAGTAGATTGCACGCGCAGTGCCCCAAATTTGAAGTAGGAGGACCGACCAAGCATCTTTTCCATCTCCCGGTTCCTAAAATCCATGCCATATACACGTCCCCTGGCGCCGCAACTGCCTCTGGGAACCTTACCATGGGTCCCAGACCACACGTCTTGTAATTCTCTGTCTGGGAAATTATATATCTATCAAATCTATCTATTTATCTATCAAATCTATCTATCTATCGTATCTATCAAATGTATATTGCATCTATTGATCTATCTATCTAATCTATGTATCTATGTATCTATCAAATCTATCTATCTCGTAGTTGTTCAAATGGACTGTTTGCGGTTGTTTGCGGTGCGTTAAACGGGGAGTTTGGTCTGTCACTGTGAAGCGGGCGTAACCCTTACACTACCTGATCGATACAACATCATACCTGATGTTTTAAAGCACGTTATTCCAAACAATTTAGGAATGTTAGGTGATTTATGCCCTTTATGGATTAAAACCAGACTCTGCATCAACTATGTAATTTTCCGTGGTAGTTTTGCCATGGATTCCCCTCCGGCATGCCACAGTCCAGGTGTTAGTCCCCTTGAAACAACTTTTCCATCACTATTGTGGCCAGAAAGAGTCCCTGTGGGTTTTAAAATTCGCCTGCCTATTCAAGTCTATGGCAGTTCGCCCGTTTGCGAACAGTTGCAGAAGTTTGAGTCCGCCGTTCATGAACGGAAAATTTTCAGTTTGCGACATCACTAATAATGACACATAAATATATATGTATATACACATAGTAACACATAAATATATATGTATATACACATAGTAACACATAAATATATATGTATATACACATAATAACACATAAATATATATGTATATACACATAGTAACACATAAATATATATGTATATACACATAGTAACACATAAATATATATGTATATACACATAGTAACACATAAATATATATGTATATACACATAATAACACATAAATATATATGTATATACACATAGTAACACATAAATATATATGTATATACATATAGTAACACATAAATATATATGGGTGATGGGGGAAACCAGACGTGGACTCCTTGCCCAGTGTGCTTAGAGGAATGTGGCTGCACCTCACTGACGAGGCCCATAGGAGGCCGAAACGATCGTCTGGGGTTGTCATGTTCCTTGTTCAGAGGAGAATTGCCTGGTATTTCGGGCTGGACTGACCTTACTTGGCAGGATCAGACTGATATACTTCTGGAAAGTTTTCTTCTGTGAAAAGCACACTGGTCTAAAAGAGGATGCTTCCGGGTGGTAAATCGCCATAGAACAAGCCACTGAGCTGTTGTTCGTTCCTGGTAGAGCGCTTTGTATGCAAATTATACACATAATAACACACACATATATATATATATGTTACGGTTACCCTTAGTCTCGCTGAGAGATGGACCGCTCAGTAGCCTGGATTCCTATTGCTGAAGAGGGGAGAAGCTGCTTTCCATAGTATTCTATACAAGTCTCGCAAAAGTAGAATAATCCCCCTAGCTGTAGTACAGCTAGGATACCCTTCTGCCCACAAAAACGAGTCAACGCTGCGATTGAGGGTCAACCAAGAACTCAGGACTGGGATGCCCAGCCTGCTTTTTATTGAGGTTACATGCAAACAGGACACTCTCAGGGGGAGGCATAAAATCCCCAATCACACATTTGGTACATTTAGATAGAGAGACAACGCCCTTTGACAGGCCACAATAGAATTACATTACTTCAGCAGATAACAAGTTACACACAAGAAAACAATGCAGTCCATCTTATCAACTAGCAGTCTGACTCTGGAGGTGATTAGACAATGGGAATGTTTATCACTAAACTTAATTAGAGCTGATGCCAGCAAACTTGTATTTAGAAAATAGCTTCTTGAAGCTGAACAAAGTTAAATCTTTCAGTTCTGACCGAAGGGTCTTTCACATAGCACTTAATGGTACACAATGAAAACTAATGCTTTTGTAACAGTGCTCCCTTTCTGTGGAACACTCTGGCAGACACGGTCTGACCCCTTTTCGGGGCAGACTAAGGCTGTCCAGACCGCTGGTTATGCGGGGCTGAGGTTGGTTTGTCTGGACAACCCGTCGGCGTTGCCATTCTGTTTCCCAGGTCTGTAAGTAATGGTGAAATTGAAGGGTTGCAACGATAAACTCCAACGTAATAGCCTGCCGTTATCTCCAGAGACCCGGTTCAGCCACACCAACGGGTTATGGTCGGTGACCAGAGTGAACTCCTGCCCATATAAATAGGGAGTCAATTTCTTTAATGCCCACACCAAAGCCAAACACTCCTTTTCGACCGCTGCATAGCTGACTTCGCGGGGCAGGAGCTTCCGGCTGATGTAGGCAACTGGATGCTCCCCTCCGTCTTCGCCTACTTGGCTGAGGACGGCTCCCAGCCCGAACATGGAAGCATCTGTATGGACGATAAAACGTTTGTTAAGGGCTGGGGCCGCCAGGACAGGAGCGTTAATTAGAGCATTTTTGAGAGCCTGGAAAGCCGTTTCACAGTGGGGAGACCACAGGACCTGTCGAGGTAAGTTCTTCTTGGTCAAGTCCGTCAGGGGTTTGGCAAGTGTGCTGTAGTCTGGTTCGAACCGTCTATAGTACCCTGCCGTGCCCAGGAAGGCTAGGACCTGAGTCTTAGTGATGGGGGTGGGCCAATTGGCGACAGCTTCTATCTTGGCCGGCTCTGGTCGCTGCTTTCCACACCCCACCCGTTGACCCAGGTACTGTACCTCGGCCATCCCAAAGTTGCATTTTTCTGGCTTCAGAGTCAGGCCAGCAGCCCGGATCTGATCCAGAACCATTCCTACGTGAGCTAAGTGGTCCTCCCAGGACTCACTGTGGATCGCTATGTCGTCCAGGTAGGCGCAAGCAAAACTCTGGAAGCCATCCAGGAGCCTATCCACCAAGCGCTAGAATGTAGCTGGGGCATTCTTCATCCCAAACGGCATTACCCTAAACTGATATAAGCCGAATGGGGTGACGAAGGCCGACTTTGGGGATAGCCTCCGGGGCCAGGGGAATCTGCCAGTAACCTTTGCAGAGGTCAATAGTGGTCAGGTAATTTCCCCTGGCTATACGATCGAGTAGCTCGTCTACCCGGGGCATAGGGTAAGCGTCCGTCACTGTCTTTTCATTGAGCCTCCGACAGAACTGGGTTGTCCCATCTTTCTTGGGCACCAAGACAACTGGGGAGGCCCAGGGACTATTATTACCCTGAGTTGGAGCATCTCATCGATCTCCTTCTTCATTCCTGTCCTAACTGCTTCGGGGATTCGGTACGGAGCCTGGCGTAAGGGAGCTTGTCCCGGAGTATCTACCTGGTGGGTGGTTAAGGTAGTGTACCCTGGCTTCAGGGAGAAGGTGAGGTGTTTGGACTGTAGGAGTTGGTTGAGCTGCTCCCTTTCAGTGGGGCTAAGTCGGTCTCCTATCTGAACCTGAGCTACTATACCTGTGGGGAGACTCTTTTCTAATAGGTCTGGAATGGGTAGACTGTCGGGGTCTTCCTGAGGGGAACAACATACAGCTGTCACGTTCTCTGGTTGCTCAAAATATTCCTTGAGCATGTTTACATGGAATGTCTTTCTAAGATTGTTGTCGTGGCAGCTAGCTATCACATAAGTGGTGTCTCCCCTTTTCTCTATGATCTGGTAGGGGCCCTGCCAGGACGCCTGCAATTTGTCTGTCTTCACCGGCTTAAGTACTAACACCTTTTGTCCTATGGTGAAGATTCTCTTTCAGGTCCCCCGATCGTACCATACTTTCTGTCTTCTCTGGGCCGACTGGAGATTAGCCCACACTGATTTGGCTAATTGCTCCATTCGGTCCCTGAGTTCCAGCACGTATGGCACAATGGGGACACCGTCAGTCTCCATCTCTCCCTCCCAGTGCTCCCGGATCAGGTATAGGGGTCCCCGTACCTTTCTTCCGTAGAGCAACTCGAAGGGAGAGAACCCTGTCGTTTCCTGGGGAACCTCCCGATAAGCAAATAGGAGGTGCGGCAGGTAGCGTTCCCAGTCTCGGTATTCCTGAGTGAACGTCTTGAGAATTTGCTTGAGAGTACCATTGAACCTCTCACACAGCCCGTTCATCTGGGGGTGGTATGGGGAGCTCAGAAGGAACTTAATTTTGCAAACCTGCCAGAGTTGTTGGGTCAATTCAGCCGTAAATTGGGTGCCTCGGTCGGATAGGGTTTCTTTTGGAAATCCTACCCGGGAGAACACCTGTACTAGTGCATTCGCTACCGTATCCGCTTGTATGTTGGATAGGGCGACAGCCTCTGGGTACCTGGTAGCGTAGTCCACTACGGTAAGAATGTAGCGCTTACCGGAGGGACTAGGGGTAGCCAGTGGTCCCACTAGGTCAATAGCAACCCGGCTGAAGGGTTCCTCTACAATGGGCATATTTACTAGATGGGCTTTAGGGTGATCGCCCCGCCTACCTACTCATTGACACACATCGCAGGTATTACAGTAAGTTCTAACGTCAGCATGTACCCCTGGCCAAAAGAACGTGTGAGTAATGCGGTGTAGGGTACGGGTTACGGCTAGGTGGCCTACTAAAGGGATGTTGTGGCCTATCTTGAGGATTTCTTGACGGTATTTGTGGGGCACTACCAGCTGTCGCCTACGCTGTCCCCTTTTCTCTATCAAGTGGTATAGTTTCCCTTTTTCCCATAAAAATGTTTCGTTATCTGCCCTGCCCCCTCCGGTCTCTGCTCGTTCCCGGTACTTTTGTAAGGTCGGGTCAGTCTTAGACTCTGTCTCAAAAGCATCTGGGGTGTCCCAGGGTATGGGGCCCAACATGTCAGGCAAGATCGGGGTAGGTCTTACCGGTGTCTCCCGCACTGGTGAGAGTTCTCGCTCCGTCCGGGCTTGGGCTCGTGTAGTCACTGGGTCTGCATCGTTGTTGTATACTGGAGCATAGGCAGAAGTCATGGGGCCCAAATCGTTGCCCAGTAGTACTTCGGCAGGTAAATTATCCATTATGCCCACGTTCACAGCCCCCTTTCCCGCTCCCCAATCAAGATGCACTTTAGCTGTTGGAATTTTGTACACACACCCCCCCGCCACTCCAACGGCCACAGTCTGTCCGGATCGCTTGTGCTCCGGCACCAAATGACTCTGTACCAGCGTGATAGTAGCCCCTGTGTCTCTCAATCCCTCGGTAGATCGCCCCTCGAGCCATACCTTCTGCCGATGGGGCTGGCGGTTATCTGAGGCAGCATATACAGTGTCCGCCTCGTGAAGCGGCCCCAAATATTCCTCCATAGGGGCCTCTTGGTTAACACAGAGGGCCCGGGCTGGACGATCTGACCCAGAGGGGTAATTGTAATTCCTGGGTGTCTGGTGCGTATTAAGGGGGCAGCTAGCCATGAAATGCCCTGGTTGCTTGCATCGGTGGCAAGTCGGTCTGGGACGCTCAGAGCTGTTATTGGGTGGTCCTGAGTGTCGGGCGGGCCCTGCGGGCACCGGGGCTCGGAATTCAGCACGAGGGGGTGCACGGTAAACCTCTCTGGGTTCGACCCGTGCTGGAGCTCGGTAATTCGTGGGTTCGTGAAGACGGGAGTCATAATGTTCATCGGCCAATTTGGCTGCTTCTTCTAAGGTAGAAGGTCGCCTGTCTCGCAGCCATTCCTTCCCTTGCTGTTCCATGCCATTATAAAAATGTTCTAAGAGAAACAATTGTAAAATTTCCTCACCAGTCACCGCTTTACTTCCGCTCATCCAGTGATTTACCGCTCTCCGCATTCGGTGCGCCCATTCCATATGGGTATCATTAGGCTTCTTTTTCGTGCCCCGAAACTGTCAGCGATACGTGTCCGGAGTTACCGCGTACCATCGTAACAGTGTCTCCTTAACTAGCTCATACTGTGTCACTTCCTCAGCACCCAGAGTACGAAAGGCTTCCAGGGCTCGCCCGGATAGTTTCCCAGACAATATCGTGGGCTCTGTTGGGAATCTGGTGCAGGGCACATTGCCTTTCGAAGTCCGCCAAATATTCATCAATCCCTGTCTCACTTTCTAGGAAGGGTCGAAATGCCGCATAGGGTATCTTGGGCCTCCCAGCATTTTCGACAGGGATGATTACCTGCGGGGCTTCAGCATTGCGGTGTGCATTTGCTAGGTTGAGTTCGTGGGCTCGAGTCTTTCGTATATCCTCGTCCGCTTCAGCCATCAACTGCTGTACCAATTCCATGGATGGGTTCGGCCCGTATAGTGAGAGCCTCTCCCGAACAATCCTGTTTTTTTCGTCACTAATCGTGGTTGGTGTTTCCGCCATTGTGAAGCTCTGATCCAGTTTGGTCAATTCTGCGATCAGCTCTCTCCTCGGCCGGTTGCTGGCGTACCCCCCTCTGCTTTCAAGTAAATCCTTTAGGGTGGTATGCTTCAATTTTTCGTAAGCGCTCTCTATCCGTTCTGTACCTCTCCTAGGAAATCCAGGATAATCCCACCGCTGCCGCCAAATGTTACGGTTACCCTTAGTCTCGCTGAGAGATGGACCGCTTAGTAGCCTGGATTCCTATTGCTGAAGAGGGGAGAAGCTGCTTTCCATAGTATTCTATACAAGTCTCGCAAATGTAGAATAATCCCCCTAGCTGTAGTACAGCTAGGATACCCTTCTGCCCACAAAAACGAGTCAACGCTGCGATTGAGGGTCAACCAAGAACTCAGGACTGGGATGCCCAGCCTGCTTTTTATTGAGGTTACATGCAAACAGGACACTCTCAGGGGAAGGCATAAAATCACCTATCACACATTTGGTACATTTAGATAGAGAGACCACGCCCTTTGACAGGCCACAATAGAATTACATTACTTCAGCAGATAACAAGTAACACACAAGAAAACAATGCAGTCCATCTTATCAACTAGCAGTCTGACTCTGGAGGTGATTAGACAATGGGAATGTTTATCACTAAACTTAATTAGAGCTGATGCCAGCAAACTTGTATTTAGAAAATAGCTTCTTGAAGCTGAACAAAGTTAACTCTTTCAGTTCTGACCGAAGGGTCTGTGACATAGCACTTAATGGTACACAATGAAAACGAATGCTTTTGTAACAATATATATATATATATATATATATATATATATATATATATATATATATATATACGAAGTGTAGTGGATTTAGAGAAAAGCGCCTCTATAGAGATCTATTCCCACATTCCCTGTATAGGTTAGTATACAAACAGGTGTATCTTTTGTTGAAAATCATCAAAAAGTAAAATATAGGATGTGTAGAATTTCAACTAATGATAGGATGAAATATTATGCTAGTTGACAATTACAGTAGGTACACTCAATTGTGTGTGCTTACATACGTTCCATACATGTATTACTGCAAATAGTTAAAAAAAACAATAATAGAAATGGTCCAACCACAAAATAAATGTGGAAGAGAAAATATTGCAAGTGAAAAGTTGCTTATCACACTCTATCCAGAAGGTATTGCACTTACTAGAACAAACCTCAATCGTATGAGGTAAGTTGCCGCCTCTTGTAAGTGAGAAACTTCCGGAATTCAGTGGTGTGGGTAGATGCCAGGCCGTCTGTATCTTGCTTTCTCCTCTCAGAGTATGGATTCTGTATTCTGTGTCATGCCTTCTCCTCTCAGAGTATGGATTCTGTATTCTGTGTCTTGCCTTCTCCTCTCAGAGTATGGATTCTGTATTCTGTGTCATGCCTCCTCCTCTCAGAGTATGGATTCTGTATTCTGTGTCTTGCCTTCTCCTCTCAGAGTATGGGTTCTGTATTCTGTGTCATGCCTCCTCCTCTCAGAGTATGGGTTCTGTATGCTGGTGATGGAAATTCTCCAAGTTCCCCGCAGTGTTATGCAGAAATGAAGGCAGAAGAGAAATACATAGCGTAAAATCGTTTTATTTAAATAAAAACAATAATATAAAAAGACAAATGGCCACTCACATGTTCAATCCTCAAACATATGAGGTATGTAAAAGACACTCAGTATTAACCTGTGGTACTCCACTTCGTGGATCTGAGCTGCAAGTGTTGTTTTCTTAAGTTTCAAAAAAATTGTCTTACAAAACAACAGATCCGGTAGTGTCCGTTTTTTTAGAAACCCAGGTATCAAAGAGATGTCGTAAAATCAATAGTATCAACAGTATGTACAAAGTGCAAATAGTACCAATGAAGTCAGAGTAGACTCCTTGACAAACAAAGTATTATATTAGAATTCCCTTACGCGTTTCAAAGCCTCTTGTTATGCTTCTTCCTCAGAGGGTGTATGTTCTAAGTCTATATTGTGTGTTCATAAGAGCCGGGCGGCGGCACGCCCCTCAGAACGGTTTCTGTAATTTATATAAAAATAGCATTTAATGACTATGTTGAAATACATGATAAGTACACAAAATAACATATCTAATTCACATCCTCTAATTTGGTGGTTTTACACTGCCTTTATAGACAATTTTGATATGTTTTCATATATGTACATATACTCTGTTAAAAATATGTAATTGTAACATGGATAATGCTTAAAATCCAGATTTTATAGATAAATCTGACGTATTTGATTTTATACATATATCTCTTATCAAAAATATGCATTTCTATTTTGGAAAACACCAAAATTCATTATCATACAAAGAATGGTTCCAGGGAATAGGATCCCAATAACAAACAAAGGATCCTTGTTTTATATCCAAAAAAATGTGTGGACAAAATTATGAATATTATTGATTACAATCACACCATCCGGTCACTATGATTGAAATACATATATATAAAAAATAAACAGAGTATATGTAACCTATACATCCAAATTCTTCTGGCTATATGCAATTCTCAAAGGAAAAAATTTGTGACATGTTTTTATCCCTGATCGTAAATAGACATTTTTAATGCATTTCTAATGTGGGCAATTCTAAATCGTACTACCAAAGAGGAAAGCTTTTAGGATGTCTATACGCAATCTAACAACAGAGAAACTAAAAGCCTCTTTTCAAAATTACCAACTAATTGTAAATAAAACTTTTTTCCATTTTTGAAATAAATAATCCACAACACGACCGTAACAATACAGCACACTTTTATGGAAATAACACATACTCCAAAGTGCTATAATGATACGTGTCTGTTTGGCTGTTACCTTAGTAACCACGAAAACTTAGACCCAATAAATTCACGAGTGCCGTTACTAAGTGCACGCCACGTCAATTTTCATTGCTCTGATTATTCAGCCAATCGTAGAGCACGTCTGTCACGAAGCATGCCGCAAACAGGAAATGCTAAGTAACAGACATTCATCCTAACCAATGAAATTACAGAAACCGTTCTGAGGGGCGTGCCGCCGCCCGGCTCTTATGAACACACAATATAGACTTAGAACATACACCCTCTGAGGAAGAAGCATAACAAGAGGCTTTGAAACGCGTAAGGGAATTCTAATATAATACTTTGTTTGTCAAGGAGTCTACTCTGACTTCATTGGTACTATTTGCACTTTGTACATACTGTTGATACTATTGATTTTAAGACATCTCTTTGTTACCTGGGTTTCTAAAAAAACAGACACTACCGGATCTGTTGTTTTGTAAGACACTTTTTTTAAAACTTAAGAAAACAACACTTGCAGCTCAGATCCACAAAGTGGAGTACCACAGGTTAATACTGAGTGTCTTTTACATACCTCATATGTTTGAGGATTGAACATGTGAGTGGCCATTTGTCTTTTAATATTATTGTTTTTATTTAAATAAAACGATTTTACGCTATGTATTTCTCTTCTGCCTTCATTTCTGCATAACACTGCGGGGAACTTGGAGAATTTCCATCACCAGCATACAGAACCCATACTCTGAGAGGAGGAGGCAAGACACAGAATACAGAATCCATACTCTGAGAGGAGAAGGCAGGACACAGAATACAGAATCCTTACTCTGAGAGGAGGAGGCAAGACACAGAATACAGAATCCATACTCTGAGAGGAGAAGGCATGACACAGAATACAGAATCCATACTCTGAGAGGAGAAGGCATGACACAGAATACAGAATCCATACTCTGAGAGGAGAAGGCATGACACAGAATACAGAATCCATACTCTGAGAGGAGAAGGCATGACACAGAATACAGAATCCATACTCTGAGAGGAGAAGGCATGACACAGAATACAGAATCCATACTCTGAGAGGAGGAGGCAAGACACAGAATACAGAATCCATACTCTGAGAGGAGAAGGCATGACACAGAATACAGAACCCATACTCTGAGAGGAGAAGGCATGGCACAGAATACAGAACCCATACTCTGAGAGGAGGAGGCAAGACACAGAATACAGAATCCATACTCTGAGAGGAGAAGGCATGACACAGAATACAGAATCCATACTCTGAGAGGAGAAGGCAAGACACAGCACACAGAACCCATACTCTGAGAGGAGAAGACAAGACACAGAATACAGAATCCATACTCTGAGAGGAGAAGGCAAGACACAGAATACAGAATCCATACTCTGAGAGGAGAAGGCAGGACACAGAATACAGAATCCATACTCTGAGAGGAGAAGGCATGACACAGAATACAGAATCCATACTCTGAGAGGAGAAGGCAAGACACAGAATACAGAATCCATACTCTGAGAGGAGAAGGCAAGACACAGAATCCAGAATCCATACTCTGAGAGGAGAAGGCAAGACACAGAATACAGAATCCATACTCTGAGAGGAGAAGGCATGACACAGAATACAGAATCCATACTCTGAGAGGAGAAGGCAAGACACAGACGGCCTAATATCTACCCACACCACTGAATTCCGGAAGTTTCTCACTTACAAGAGGCGGCAACTTACCTCATACGATTGAGGTTTGTTCTAGTAAGTGCAATACCTACTGGATAGAGTGTGATAAGCAACTTTTCACTTGCAATATTTTCTCTTCCACATTTATTTTGTGGTTGGACCATTTCTATTATTGTTTCTTTAACTATTTGCAGTAATACATGTATGGACCGTATGTAAGCACACACAATTGAGTGTACCTACTGTAATTGTCAACTAGCATAATATTTCATCCTATCATTAGTTGAAATTCTACACATCCTATATTTTACTTTTTGATGATTTTCAACAAAAGATACACCTGTTTGTATACTAACCTATACAGGGAATGTGGGAATAGATCTCTATAGAGGCGCTCTAAATCCACTACACTTCATTTTTTCACTGGAGGGATATCCTAGGACATCCTCCCTTTCTTTGAGATTAACAGCTGCCACTACTGAATCCCCAACCTACCCTGTTACTTATTCCACTTCCTGCGCTAACTAGTTTTTGTAGGGCCCAGCCCTTAACAGAACACCCCCCTCTCTTCCCATATATATATATATATATACGTTGGCAAAGGTTTTGTGAGAGAATTGGTATTAACTATCGGCTCTCCGATTTTCTTACAATAATAGGTTCTCACAGTTTACGGAAGGTTCGGGTGCTGAAGTTTTTGTTAGATGGCATAAAATAGACATAATAGATTTATTCGATCTTTTTCAGAAATGCAATAGAATTTGAGTTAATAAATAAAGATTTTTTTTGCGTACCTTTAAGGCATTATATCAGGGAGATAATCACGAAATATGGCTGGGATTGGCAATGGACCACGTTAGATCATTGTTTTAGAAGGTGTAAAAGTGGGAATTTTAATATCTCTAAATGGTATAAAATTATCCTAGAACTAGGAGAATATAATCTGCCATTAATCACCAGAAAAGTACTTAAAGGGATAGTACAGTAAAATTGGTTTTGCATTAATTACTTTCTATTGACTAGTTGTTACGGAGTATAAAATATGGGGAAATTATCCTGGATCTTTTATTTTTCTAAATGAAAAAGCTTTTTTTGTTTGTTGAAACCAGCATAAAACTCTCTAAATGGTGTTTTTTTACTGTTTTTTATAACTGTGTGGCACATGTGATAACATTGTTTGAGGCGCCAGACCAGGGTTTGAATCGTATAAAACACGATGATAACAGGACCCTTTTCTCACTCCCCTTGTGTAACAGACTATACTGGGACCATGGGTTAAATTTATCAATGTAATCATGTCTGCCCGGCATCGCTTGTGCAATGCCGCCCCCTCTGCACATTGACAGGCAATCGGCTGCTAGCAGGGGGTGTCAATCATCCTAATCGTATCGACCGTTAAATCCGGCCCATGTCTTATGTGATGAAGGGGGAAGATACCTGAGAAAATATCTGTCAGAAATTCCTAAAATTTCACAGATTGTTTGAAAATTGAGAAACTCCCCAAAATGTACAAAGTTTGGTTATCAATTGTAACTGGTAATTTAGAAATGAGAGCTTGTTATACGATGAGGCTGGTCTGTACAGTGTAAATTAATGTAAAAAGAGCCATTTGAAGCAACATAATGCAATTTGTTGTACCAGGTTTTGGTTTGCTCATTCTCTGGGTTAGGCTGGTATTCAGATCCAGAAGGGTCAATATCTGATTCATTAACAAAATCATATGCCCTCTGAACATTAAATAATGTTGTGTCTTGCCATAAGGAAAAACAAAATCTAATAAATACAGAACAGAAAGCTTTTTGTGAAATACAATAAAAACATTTAAAAAGACTATTGTGTGATATACAGTAGATATTCTATAGGTAGATGAGCAGATCTATAGATCAAATGCTGAAAGTACAAAGCTAAAACAAGAGATGACAGGCAGAATCGTTACTATATTGATATTATTCTCTCTATGTTCCCTATGTAACCATTACAATAGCCTATTGCAGTGATCACAGACATGGAACTCTAATATTTACTGTAGTGTAGGGTTTAATCTTCGACTTCCCTGATCCCTCTCAAACAGCTCTTGTCCCCTCCCCTCCCACAGGTCAACGCCATCTTAGGTACTGGCAGCCAGTCTGCCAGTATGTAGTTTACAGCAGTTTTTTTCTTTCTTTTTTTTCTTTTTCTGTTGTGTAGGGATCCCTCCTTACCTTCACCACCTCCACCTCAATCATTTTTCTGTAGTGTAGGAACCCACTTCCACCCTTCATGTGATCACTGTAGTGTAGGGAACCCCTCTCTTTCTCCTCTCAAGGTTTTATTTTCTGTACCGTAGGGACCCACCACTCCCTCCCACAACCAAAATCACCACCCACCCATCTCCTTACTCTTCTCCTATCCCTCCCAATCTGATTAGTGCTTCCTTACCATAAAAAGGTAGATGTACTTTTTTTAACAAGGATGAGAAGAGGCGCACAAATGTGTGTATCAGAAAGCACAATATGAGGACGAGCTACAGATGGTCTTTACACAGGGTACTCACAATAGTGCAAAGCACACCAGTGTGCTTGTGGATACAAGCTGGTAATCAGAGCTGACCAGCTGGCTCTCTCCGGTCTGCAGCTGTCCTAGATAGAATCCAGCGTCTGGTAGTGAGGCTGCTTGTTATATGTGAATCAAAGGCACCAATTGTAATAAAAACAACTTTTTATTGCAAGCTCTGCAAATTGAGCCTTAGCAAGGATAAAAATAACAAGCATATGATTTGATATATAACAATTGCAACGCGTTTCTCGGCTCTCCTGGCCGTTTCATCAGGCATACTTAACACAATTTTAAATCCGGCTTTTATTGCCGCCACTACCAGACTGAAAATTACACACCTCTAAGAAGGGTGTGTACCGACTAACCAATGTGAATGCAGGATTCCAGGGGAGTGTGCAAAACCAGATTGCAATGGATTCCAATATCCAAAAGAAATGAGGGGTTCATATATTGCGAAATTTACTGATATTAAATGCTTATTTTCCTACCTATAAGCACAACCCCAGCATTCGCTATATGAGCTTGCACACTGCTCCGGTGCATCATATAAACTCTGTAACATTCCCTTTGGGATAAACAATTTTAAACACAAATAATGTATATACTCAGACAATACTATAGACTGCGCTATATTAAATATAAAGTACCATATTCAATGACCGTAAAAGTTATAACATTAAAACACTCTACTAAAAACTTAGACTGTTTGATATCTGAACTTTAACCCTAGATGTCGGATCCAACCCGATATAGGGATAATAATAACTTTAGATGTGCCCGACATTTTATTCCTTTACAAATAACTAGAATGGAGTAGTAAATACGGAGCTCCTATACTGATATCCATAACATATTAGTATATGAAAAATGTAATAATCAGGATATATTTTGATGGTGTAGAGCTAACTTAAATAATTGCAGTCTAACTTTCTATATATGCGACTGATTCTAAGTTTGTGATCTGATCAGTGAACTATGTGATGGATTATTCTGGTGATGTACAATTAAAATGTGATCAATGGGTAACGTGTGGGATCTATGTAAATTAGTGATTACGGTTCTCTAAACCTATATCTAAATATTGGAAAATGTTATATTTTTAGTGATATGTGACAAGGGGATGAGAATTACTAAATGGGATCTGTCTCTATGACAATAACAATAATATTATATAAAAGTGATTTTAACAATATAGAAAGAATTACATTTTTATCAATGGATAACAATTGTATAATTGGTGATGTTTGTGAATAGTAAGTGTATTAAATATATTCATGTAACTAATATATTTTTATGTAATATCTAAAATTAGGACATGTGTTAGATTAGAAGGCTGCAGAGTCTATGACTTCATTCAGACCATTGGGAAATAAGGAATTAAACCTATATATCCAATAGGTCTCTCTTTGACGCAACTTGGTAAACCTATTGTAACCATTAGAAGCCGGGATGCTTTCAAGTGGTGTAATAGTGAATGCACAATTTTCTCCATCATGTTCATGTATATAGTGACGAGATACAATATGTTTATTTGATTTGTTCTTAATGTTACGGAGATGTTCACTCCAGCGGGTGCAGACATTTCTTATAGTACGCCCCAAATATTGCTGTCCACATTTACAAGATAATATGTAGATAACATAGGATGAGCTGCATGTTAGGTGATCTTCAATGTGAAAAATCTCGCCAGTCGTATGTGCTTTAATTGTTTTTGTTCGATGTGTTATATATTTACACATGTGGCATCTTATTTTTCCACATCTATATACGCCCTTGCGACCTGCTGAATTCTTATATGTTCTATTTTTAATCGATTTTTTAGAGATAACCACTTTGCTCGGGGCATTGTTTAATTGTAGGCGCCCTTTTATACACAATGTTGGGTCAGTTGTTTAAATTTCTTTTCAATATAGGGTCTTTCAATAAAATTGGCCAATGTCTTTGTAAGACTTTTTTTATGCATTTATGGTTTGAATTAAATTGGGTGACAAAACAAGGTTGTTTTGTTTCGCCTGTAATATTTTCGGTATTATCTGGTTTTTTCTTTGTTTTTTTCTGCCCCTTTGTGATGGACATAGCTAAGATGGGCAAAGTACTGTGTAATGTACTCCTTATGTTCTATAGGCGCAATGAGTTACATTACAATTAAATACCGTAGTATATACACCTTAGTAAAGAACGCCACTAAATGAGCTGAGGAGTAGAACAACATCAGCTTAGCATTTAGGCCAGTGACTTTTAATACCAAATTATACAATACAAGTGCAAAGTTGTGCGTTATACAAAATGACTATCACTTGTAAGCCAGCCCCGGGAAATAAATCTTAATCATAAAGGTGAAAACTAAACTGTCATGGATCCGGCAGGGAAGTTTAAGAGACTTTCACCGTACTTCTATTAAATTTGCTTTGTTCTCTTGTTATAATATGTAGTTAGGCTCAGGAGCAGCGATTGGTGGTTACACACATATGCTTCTTGTCTCAGTGAGCTCCCAGTATGCACTGCTGCTCCTGCGCAGTAGTAAAACATGTGATTTGCAAGCTATTGGGCAATTATAGCAGCATTTTCTTGTATGTACCTTTAATAACCTTTCTTGAGCCATTGACCTGTACACATTGTAGTTATGTAAAACAATACATTGTGCTACTGATATCAGATCTAGATGGTGTATAAGGACTCAGCTGTTACAAGCTGGCATTGGGTTTGCCCATGGGACTGCTTGCATGTTGCAATATGTACACAGAGCGAGTACAAATGTCACCAGCCACAGATGACATGACCCTCAGAGAAATGACCCATCAGAAAAGCTAGAAATGAGCCAGTTCTCTTGTACAATAGATGTAGTTATTGCTAGCGGTGCACAGGTGTCCCTACTGCTTATTCACTAACCATTAAAGAGATCTCCTGTATATGGATCTCATTATGAATGCTTTATTCTTATAATTTCCTGTAAAAGATTTGTGATGCTCTGAACCCAAATATAACCCAGTCTATAAATAAATCTGTAAAATGAAACAGGAGAAGAAAACTGCGCTATGGCTGTGTGCTTTAAGCCAAGGGCCTGTGACCCATAGGGGTCCTACTAGCCAGTGATCTGGTAACCCCTAGAAACCTTAATGGTGACAAGTTATCTGGTTACCTCTAGGTATCCTGCTAGCCTGTTATCTAGTTACTTCTGGTTATCCTGCTGGTCAGTTATCTGGTTACCTCTAGGTATCCTGCTGGTCAGTTATCTGGTTACCTCTAGGTATCCTGCTGGTCAGTTATCTGTTACCTCTAGGTATCCTGCTGGTCAGTTATCTGGTTACCTCTAGGTATCCTGCTGGTCAGTTATCTGGTTACCTCTAGGTATCCTGCTAGCCTGTTATCTGGTTACTTCTGGGTATCCTGCTGGTCAGTTATCTGGTTACTTCTGGGTATCCTGCTGGTCAGTTATCTGGTTACCTCTAGGTATCCTGCTGGTCAGTTATCTGGTTACCTCTAGGTATCCTGCTAGCCTGTTATCTGGTTACCTCTAGGTATCCTGCTAGCCTGTTATCTGGTTACTTCTGGGTATCCTGCTGGTCAGTTATCTGGTTACTTCTGGGTATCCTGCTGGTCAGTTATCTGGTTACCTCTAGGTATCCTGCTGGTCAGTTATCTGTTACCTCTAGGTATCCTGCTGGTCAGTTATCTGTTACCTCTGGGTATCCTGCTGGTCAGTTATCTGGTTACCTCTAGGTATCCTGCTGGTCAGTTATCTGTTACCTCTAGGTATCCTGCTGGTCAGTTATCTGTTACCTCTGGGTATCCTGCTGGTCAGTTATCTGTTACCTCTAGGTATCCTGCTGGTCAGTTATCTGTTACCTCTAGGTATCCTGCTGGTCAGTTATCTAGTTACTTCTAGGTATCCTGCTGGTCAGTTATCTGGTTACTTCTGGGTATCCTGCTGGTCAGTTATCTGGTTACCTCTAGGTATCCTGTTGGTCAGTTATCTGGTTACCTCTAGGTATCCTGCTGGTCAGTTATCTGGTTACCTCTAGGTATCCTGCTAGCCTGTTATCTGTTACCTCTAGGTATCCTGCTAGCCTGTTATCTAGTTACTTCTGGGTATCCTGCTGGTCAGTTATCTGTTACCTCTAGGTATCCTGCTGGTCAGTTATCTGGTTACTTCTGGGTATCCTGCTGGTCAGTTATCTGGTTACTTCTGGGTATCCTGCTGGTCAGTTATCTGTTACCTCTAGGTATCCTGCTGGTCAGTTATCTGTTACCTCTAGGTATCCTGCTGGTCAGTTATCTGGTTACTTCTGGGTATCCTGCTGGTCAGTTATCTGGTTACCTCTAGGTATCCTGCTAGCCTGTTATCTGGTTACTTCTGGGAATCCTGCTGGTCAGTTATCTGGTTACCTCTAGGTATCCTGCTGGTCAGTTATCTGTTACCTCTAGGTATCCTGCTAGCCTGTTATCTAGTTACTTCTGGGTATCCTGCTGGCCAGCTATCAGCCATTACAAATTCTTGTCGGTATAGCTGTACCGCAAGCCTTTTAGCGCCGGTATTACGAGTTTTGCGTTCTGGCTAAAAAAAACGGCGTTACAGCCTAAAATGACAAGATCCATAACACCATCTAAAGTCAGTAGTTATGAGTTTTACACTACAAATTTGTAACATAAAACTCATAACTAAAGTGTTAAAAAGTACACTAACACCCATCAACTACCTATTAACCCCTAAACCGAGGCCCTCCCCCACCGCAAACACTATAATAACTGTATTAACCCCTAATCTGCCACTCCCGATATCGCTGCCACTATTAAAATGTATTAACCCCATATCCTGCCGCTCCCCAACAACGTCACCACTATAATAAAGTTATTAACCTTTAAACTGCCGCCCTCCTGCATCGCAAACACTATTTAAATATTATTAACCCCTAATCTGCTGTCCGCCCACATCGCCCCCACTATACTAAAGTTATTAAGCCCTACACCGCTGCCACTATAATAAACCTATTAACCCCTAAACTGCAAGCCCGCCACAACAAAATATACTAAATTAATCTATTAACCGCTAATGCAAAAGCCCCACATCAAAAAACTAAATTAAACTATTCACCCCTAAACCTAACAACCCCCTAACTTTATATTAAATTTACAATTTCCCTATCTTAAATTAAATTAAAACGTACCTGTCAAATTAAAAAACTAACGGCTAGATTTAGAGTTGGGCGGTAGCCGTGAAAACCAGCGTTAGAGGCTCCTAACGCTGGCCTAGATTTGGAGTTTGGCGGTAGATGGGCTGTTAACGCTCCGAGGGCTTTTTTCTGTCCGCACCATAAATTTAAC
The DNA here is from genome assembly GCF_027579735.1 of Bombina bombina. Lineage (NCBI taxonomy): Eukaryota > Metazoa > Chordata > Amphibia > Anura > Bombinatoridae > Bombina > Bombina bombina. The sequence continues at coordinate 9,221,632 of NC_069503.1, read as the reverse complement.
TCTGGTATCGAGAGTTCAAACAAATGCTGCGTTAGGCTCCAAAAAAGGAGCGTAGAGCATTTTTACCGCAAATGCAACTCTCGATACCAGAGTTGCTTACGGACGCGGCCAGCCTCAAAAACGTGCTCGTGCATGATATCCCCATAGGAAACAATGGGGCTGTTTGAGCTGAAAAAAAACCTAACACCTGCAAAAAAGCAGCGTTCAGCTCCTAACGCAGCCCCATTGTTTCCTATGGGGAAACACTTCCTACGTCTGCACCTAACACTCTAACATGTACCCCGAGTCTAAACACCCCTAACCTTACACTTATTAACCCCTAATCTGCCGCTCCCGCTATCGCTGACCCCTGCATATTTTTTTTAACCCCCAATCTGCCGCTCCGTAAACCGCTGCAACCTACGTTATCCCTATGTACCCCTAATCTGCTGCCCTAACATCGCCGACCCCTATATTATATTTATTAACCCCTAATCTGCCCCCCACAACGTCGCCGACACCTGCCTACACTTATTAACCCCTAATCTGCCGAGCGGACCGCACCGCTACTATAATAAAGTTATTAACCCCTAACCCGCCTCACTAACCCTATCATAAATAGTATTAACCCCTAATCTGCCCTCCCTAACATCGCCGACACCTAACTTCAATTATTAACCCCTAATCTGACGACCGGAGCTCATCGCTACTATAATAAATGGATTAACCCCTAAAGCTAAGTCTAACCCTAACACTAACACCCCCCTAACTTAAATATAATTTACATCTAACGAAATTAATTAACTCTTATTAAATAACTTATTCCTATTTAAAGCTAAATACTTACCTGTAAAATAAATCCTAATATAGCTACAATATAACGAATAATTATATTGTAGCTATTTTAGGATTTATATTTATTTTACAGTCAACTTTATAATTATTTTAACCAGGTACAATAGCTATTAAATAGTTAAGAACTATTTAATAGTTACCTAGTTAAAATAATAACAAATTTACCTGTAAAATAAATCCTAACCTAAGATATAATTAAACCTAACACTACCCTATCAATAAATTAATTAAATAAACTACCTACAATTACCTACAATTAACCTAACACTACACTATCAATAAATTAATTAAACACAATTCCTACAAATAACTACAATTAAATAAACTAGCTAAAGTACAAAAAATAAAAAAGAACTAAGTTACAAAAAATAAAAAAATATTTACAAACATAAGAAAAATATTACAACAATTTTAAACTAATTACACCTACTCTAAGCCCCCTAATAAAATAACAAAGCCCCCCAAAATAAAAAATTCCCTACCCTATTCTAAATTAAAAAAGGTAAAAGCTCTTTTACCTTACCAGCCCTGAACAGGGCCCTTTGCGGGGCATGCCCCAAGAATTTCAGCTCTTTTGCCTGTAAAAAAAACATACAATACCCCCCCCCAACATTACAACCCACCACCCACATACCCCTAATCTAACCCAAACCCCCCTTAAATAAACCTAACACTAAGCCCCTAAAGATCTTCCTACCTTGTCTTCACCATCCAGGTTCACCGATCCGTCCTGAAGAGCTCCTCCGATGTCCTGATCCAAGCCCAAGCGGGGGGCTGAAGAGGTCCATGATCCGGTCAAAGTCTTCATCCAAGCGGGGCAGAAGAGGATCTTCCATCCGATTGAAGTCTTCATCCAGGCGGCATCTTCTATGGTCTTCTATCCGGAGCGAAGCGGCAGGATCCTGAAGACCTCCAGCGCGGAACATCCATCCGGCCCGACGACTGAACGACGAATGACTGTTCCTTTAAGGGACGTCATCCAAGATGGCGTCCCTCGAATTCCGATTGGGTGATAGGATTCTATCAGCCAATCGGAATTAAGGTAGGAATTTTCTGATTGGCTGATGGAATCAGCCAATCAGAATCAAGTTCAATCCGATTGGCTGATCCAATCAGCCTATCAGATTGAGCTCGCATTCTATTGGCTGATCGGAACAGCCAATAGAATGCGAGCTCAATCTGATTGGCTGATTGGATCAGCCAATCGGATTGAACTTGATTCTGATTGGCTGATTCCATCAGCCAATCAGAAAATTCCTACCTTAATTCCGATTGGCTGATAGAATCCTATCAGCCAATCGGAATTCGAGGGACGCCATCTTGGATGACGTCCCTTAAAGGAACAGTCATTCGTCGTTCAGTCGTCGGGCCGGATGGATGTTCCGCGCTGGAGGTCTTCAGGATCCTGCCGCTTCGCTCCGGATAGAAGACCATAGAAGATGCCGCCTGGATGAAGACTTCAATCGGATGGAAGATCCTCTTCTGCCCCGCTTGGATGAAGACTTTGACCGGATCATGGACCTCTTCAGCCCCCCGCTTGGGCTTGGATCAGGACATCGGAGGAGCTCTTCAGGACGGATCGGTGAACCTGGATGGTGAAGACAAGGTAGGAAGATCTTCAGGGGCTTAGTGTTAGGTTTATTTAAGGGGGGTTTGGGTTAGATTAGGGGTATGTGGGTGGTGGGTTGTAATGTTGGGGGGGGTATTGTATGTTTTTTTTTACAGGCAAAAGAGCTGAAATTTTTGGGGCATGCCCCGCAAAGGGCCCTGTTCAGGGCTGGTAAGGTAAAAGAGCTTTTACCTTTTTTAATTTAGAATAGGGTAGGGAATTTTTTATTTTGGGGGGCTTTGTTATTTTATTAGGGGGCTTAGAGTAGGTGTAATTAGTTTAAAATTGTTGTAATATTTTTCTTATGTTTGTAAATATTTTTTTATTTTTTGTAACTTAGTTCTTTTTTATTTTTTGTACTTTAGCTAGTTTATTTAATTGTATTTATTTGTAGGAATTGTGTTTAATTAATTTATTGATAGTGTAGTGTTAGGTTAATTGTAGGTAATTGTAGGTAGTTTATTTAATTAATTTATTGATAGGGTAATGTTAGGTTTAATTATATCTTAGGTTAGGATTTATTTTACAGGTAAATTTGTTATTATTTTAACTAGGTAACTATTAAATAGCTATTGTACCTGGTTAAAATAATTACCAAGTTGCCTGTAAAATAAATATAAATCCTAAAATAGCTATAATATAATTATAATTTATATTGTAGCTATATTAGGATTTATTTTACAGGTAAGTATTTAGCTTTAAATAGGAATAAGTTATTTAATAAGAGTTAATTAATTTCGTTAGATGTAAATTATATTTAAGTTAGGGGGGTGTTAGTGTTAGGGTTAGACTTAGCTTTAGGGGTTAATACATTTATTATAGTAGCGATGAGCTCTGGTCGTCAGATTAGGGGTTAATAATTGAAGTTAGGTGTCGACGATGTTAGGGAGGGCAGATTAGGGGTTAATACTATTTATTATAGGGTTAGTGAGGCGGATTAGGGGTTAATAACTTTATTATAGTAGCGCTCAGGTCCGCTCGGCAGATTAGGGTTAATAAGTGTAGGCAGGTGTCGGCGACGTTGAGGGGGGCAGATTAGGGGTTAATAAATATAATATAGGGGTCAGCGGTGTTAGGGGCAGCAGATTAGGGGTACATAAGGATAACGTAGGTGGCGGCGCTTTGCGGTCGGGAGATTAGGGGTTAATTATTGTAAGTAGCTGGCGGCGACGTTGTGGGGGGCAGGTGAGGGGTTAATAAATGTAATACAGGGGTCGGCGGGGTTAGGGGCAGCAGATTAGGGGTACATAAGTATAACGTAGGTGGCGGTCGGCAGATTAGGGGTTAAAAAATTTAAATCGAGTGGCGGCGATGTGGGGGGACCTCGGTTTAGGGATACATAGGTAGTTTATGGGTGTTAGTGTACTTTAGAGCACAGTAGTTAAGAGCTTTATGAACCGGCGTTAGCCCAGAAAGCTCTTAACTCCTGCTATTTTCCTGCGGCTGGAGTTTTGTCGTTAGAGCTCTAACGCTCACTTCAGAAACGACTCTAAATACCAGCGTTAGAAAGATCCCATTGAAAAGATAGGATACGCAATTGACGTAAGGGGATCTGCGGTATGGAAAAGTCGCGGCTGAAAAGTGAGCGTTAGACCCTTTAATCACTGACTCCAAATACTGGCGGTAGCCTAAAACCAGCGTTAGGAGCCTCTAACGCTGGTTTTCACGGCTAACGCCAAACTCCAAATCTAGGCCACTGTTTTTTACCGCCCTCTGGTATTTGGAGTCAGTCAGGAAAGGGTCTAACGCTCACTTTCCAGCCGCGACTTTTCCATACCGCAGATCCCCCTACGCCATTTGCGTATCTTATCTTTTCAATGGGATCTTTCTAACGCCGGTATTTAGAGTCGTGGCTGAAGTGAGCGTTAGAAATCTAACGACAAAACTCCAGCCGCAGAAAAAAGTCAGTAGTTAAGAGCTTTCTGGGCTAACGCCGGTTTATAAAGCTCTTAACTACTGTGCTCTAAAGTACACTAACACCCATAAACTACCTATGTACCCCTAAACCGAGGCCCCCCACATCGCCGCCACTATATTAAAAATTTTTAACCCCTAATCTGCTGCTCCGTACACTGCCACCAACTACATTATCCCTATGTACCCCTAATCTGCTGCCCCTAACACCGCCGACCCCTATATTATATTTATTTACCCCTAATATGCCGCCCCCAACGTCGCCTCCACCTACCTACAATAATTAACCCCTAATCTGCCGACCGGAGCTCACCGCTACTATAATAAATGTATTAACCCCTAATCCGCCTCACTCCCGCCTCAATAACCCTATAATAAATATTATTAACCCCTAATCTGCTCTCCCTAACATCGCCAACACCTAACTTCAAGTATTAACCCCTAATCTGTCGACCTGAGCACACCACTACTCTACTAAATTTTTTAACCCCTAAAGCTAAGTCTAACCCTAACACCCCCCTAAGTTAAATATAATTTAAATCTAACAAAATAAATTAACTCTTATTAAATAAATGATTCCTATTTAAATCTAAATATTTACCTGTAAAATAAACCCTAATATAGCTACAATATAAATTATAATTATATCTTAGCTATTTTAGGATTAATATTTATTTTACAGGCAACTTTGTAATTATTTTAACCAGGTACAATAGCTATTAAATAGTTAAGAACTATTTAATAGCTACCTAGTTAAAATAATTACAAAATTACCTGTAAAATAAATCCTAACCTAAGTTACAATTAAACCTAACACTACACTATCAATAAATTAATTAAATAAAATACCTACAATTATCTACAATTAAACCTAACACTACACTATCAATAAATTAATTAAATACAATTCCTACAAATAAATACAATGAAATAAACTAACTAAAGTACAAAAAATAAAAAAGAACTAAATTACAAAAAATAAAAAAATATTTACAAACATTAGAAAAAAATTACAACAATTTTAAATTAATTACACCTACCCTAGTCCCCTACCCTATTCTAAATTACAAAAGTTCAAAGCTCTTTTACCTTACCAGCCCTTAAAAGGGCCCTTTGCGGGGCATGCCCCAAAGAATTCAGCTCTTTTGCCTGTAAAAAAAAACATACAATACCCCCCCCCAACATTATAACCCACCACCCACATACCCCTAATCTAACCCAAACCCCCCTTAAATAAACCTAACACTAAGCCCCTGAAGATCTTCCTACCTTGTCTTCACCATGCCAGGTATCACCGATCGTTCCAGGCTCCGAAATCTTCATCCAAGCACAAGCGGGGGCTAGACATCCATCATCCGGCTGAAGTCTTCTATCAAGCGACGGCTGAAGAAGTCCAGAAGAGGCTCCAAAGTCTTCATCCTTTCCGGGCAGAAGAGTAGATCCGGACCGGCCACCATCTTCTTCTAAGCGGCATCTTCTTTCTTCATCCGATGTCGACCGGCTCCATCTTGAAGACCTCCACCGCGGATCCATCCTCTTCTTCCGACGACTTCCCGACGAATGACGGTTCCTTTAAGGGACGTCATCCAAGATGGCGTCCCTCGAATTCCGATTGGCTGATAGGATTCTGATCGGAACAGCCAATAGAATGCGAGCTCAATCTGATTGGCTGATTGGATCAGCCAATCGGATTGAACTTGATTCTGATTGGCTGATTCCATCAGCCAATCAGAATTTTCCTACCTTAATTCCGATTGGCTGATAGAATCCTATCAGCCAATTGGAATTCGAGGGACGCCATCTTGGATGATGTCCCTTAAAGGAACTGTCATTCGTCGGGAAGTCGTCGGTGAAGATGGATGGATCCACGCTGGAGGTCTTGAAGATCAGCCGGTCGTCATCGGATTGAAGAACATAGAAGATGCGGCTTGGATGAAGATGTTTGCCGGTCCGGATGTCCTCTTCTGCCCGCTTGGATCAAGACTTCAGCCGGAGGATGGACGTCACTCTTCAGCCCCCCGCTTGGGCTTGGATCAAGACATCGGAGGCTCTTCTGGATCGATCGGTGAACCTGGCATGGTGAAGATAAGGTAGGAAGATCTTCAGGGGCTTAGTGTTAGGTTTATTTAAGGGGGGTTTGGGTTAGATTAGGGGTATGTGGGTGGTGGGTTGGGGGGGGTATTGTATGTTTTTTTTTTACAGGCAAAAGAGCTGAATTATTTGGGGCATGCCCCGCAAATGGCCCTTTTCAGAGCTGGTAAGGTAAAAGAGCTTTGAACTTTTTTAATTTAGAATAGGGTAGGGCATTTTTTTATTTTGGGGGTCTTTGTTATTTTATTAGGGGGCTTAGAGTAGGTGTAATTAGTTTAAAATTGTTGTAATATTTTTCTAATGTTTGTAAGTATTTTTTTATTTTTTGTAACTTAGTTCTTTTTTATTTTTTGTACTTTAGTTAGTTTATTTCATTGTATTTATTTGTAGGTATTTGTATGTAATTAATTTATTTATAGTGTAGTGTTAGGTTTAATTGTAGGTAATTGTAGGTAGTTTATTTAATTAATTTATTGATAGTCTAGTGTTAGGTTTATTTGTAACTTAGGTTAGGATTTATTTTACAGGTAATTTGTAATTATTTTATCTAGGTAGCTATTAAATAGTTATTAACTATTTAATAGCTATTGTACCTGGTTAAAATAAATACAAAGTTGCCTGTAAAATAAATATAAATCCTAAAATAGCTACAATATAATTATAATTTATATTGTAGCTATATTAGGATTTATTTTACAGGTAAGTATTTAGCTTTAAATAGGATTAATTTATATAATAAGAGTTAATTTATTTCGTTAGATAAAAATTATATTTTAAAATTATATTTAATTTAGGGGGGTGTTAGTGTTAGGGTTAGACTTAGCTTTAGGGGTTAAAAAATTTATTAGAATAGCGGTGAGCTCCGGTCAGCAGATTTGGGGTTAATGTTTGAAGTTAGGTGTCAGCGATGTTAGGGAGGGCAGATTAGGGGTTAATACTATTTATTATAGGGTTATTGAGGCGGGAGTGAGGCGGATTAGGGGTTAATACATTTATTATAGTAGCGGTGAGGTTCGGTCGGCAGATTAGGGGTTAATAAGTGTAGGTAGGTGGAGACGACGTTGTGGGGGGCAGATTAGGGGTTAATAAATATAATATAGGGGTCGGCGGTGTTATGGGCAGCAGATTAGGGGTACATAGGTATAATGTAGGTAGCGGCGGTATACGGAGCGGCAGATTAGGGGTTAAAAAAAATATGCAGGGGTCAGCGATAGCGGGGGCGGCAGATTAGAGGTTAATAAGTGTAAGGTTAGGGGTGTTTAGACTCGGGTTCATGTTAGGGTGTTAGGTGCAGACTTAGGAAGTGTTTCCCCATAGTAAACAATGGGGCTGCGTTAGGAGCTGAACGCTGCTTTTTTGCAGGTGTTAGGTTTTTTTCAGCTCAAATGGCCCCATTGTTTTCTATGGGGGAATCGTGCACGAGCACGTTTTTGAAGCTGGCCGCGTCCGTAAGCAACGCTGGTATTTAGAGTTGCAGTGGCGGTAAATATGCTCTACGCTCCCTTTTTTTGGAGCCTAACGCAGCCATTCTGTGAACTCTAAATACCAGCGGTATTTAAAAGGTGCGGGGGGAAAAAGCCAGCGTAGCTAACGCATCCCTTTGGCCGCAGAACTCTAAATCTAGCCGTAAGTTAAAACTAACTACCAATTTATAAACTAAACTACACATTAACAAAATTCCTAACTCCCTTGTCTACAATAAACTACCAATGGCTCTTAAAGGGATAGTCTAGTAAAAAAACTCATGATTCAGATAGAACATACAATTTTAAGCAACTTTCTAATTTACTCCTATTATCAATTTGTCTTTGTTCTCTTGGTATCTTTATTTAAAATAGCTAGAAAGTAAGGTTAGGAGACAGGCGATTTTTCGGTTCAGCACCTGGCTGATTGAATGGTTACATTAAGACACCAATCAGAACCAAAAATGGGCCGCCTTCTAAGCTTGCATTCAAGGGTTTTAATATAAAGATACCAAGAGAATGAAAGAAAAATTGATAATAGGAGTAAATTAGAAAGTTGCTTAAAATTGTATGTTCTATCTGAATCATAAAAGTTTAATTTTGACTATACTATCCCTTTAAAAGGGGCCTTTTGTAGGGCATTGCCCCAAATATATCAGCTCTTTTACCTTTAAAAAAACCCCACAAAGACCCCCCCCAACAGTAAAACCCACCACCCACACAAACCCCCAAAATAAAAAACCTAAATCTTAAAACACCTAAGCTCCCCATTGCCCTGAAAAGAGCATTTGGATGGGCATTGCCCTTTAAAGGGCATTTAGCTCTTTTACTGCCCAAAACTTACCTAAAAAAAAAACCTAACACTAACCCCCGACAATTTAGTTACAGTTTTTGAAGTCCCGCTTAAACGATCTTCATCCCGGAGTTGAAGTCCTCATCCAGGCGGCGAGAAATCTTCATCCAGGCCTCTTGGATCATTCAAGCGGGACTTCAAAATCTGTAAGTGGATCGTAGGGGGTTAGTGTTAGGTTTTTATCTAAGGGTTTTTGGGTGGGGTTTTTTTAGGTTAGGGTTTGGCAATAAAAGAGCTAAATGCCCTTTTAAGGACAATGCCCATACAAATGCCCTTTTCAGGGCAATGGGTAGCTTAGGTTTTTTTAGATTTTTTTTATTTTGGGGGGTTGGTTGGGTGGTGGGTTTTACTGTTGGGGGTCTTTGTGGGTCTTTTTACAGGTAAAAGAGCTGTTTAACTTAGGGCAATGCCCCACAAAAGGCCCATTTAAGGGCTATTGGTAGTTTATTGTAGGCTAGGGTTTTTTTTTTATTTTAGTTGGGCTTTTTTATTTTCATAGGGCTAGTAGATTAGGTGTAATTCTTTTTTATTTTCATAGGGCTAGTAGATTAGGTGTAATTCTTTTTTATTTTCATAGGGCTAGTAGATTAGGTGTAATTCTTTTTTATTTTCATAGGGCTAGTAGATTAGGTGTAATTCTTTTTTATTTTCATAGGGCTAGTAGATTAGGTGTAATTCTTTTTTATTTTCATAGGGCTAGTAGATTAGGTGTAATTCTTTTTTATTTTCATAGGGCTAGTAGATTAGGTGTAATTCTTTTTTATTTTCATAGGGCTAGTAGATTAGGTGTAATTGTTTTTTATTTTCATAGGGCTAGTAGATTAGGTGTAATTCTTTTTTATTTTCATAGGGCTAGTAGATTAGGTGTAATTGTTTTTTATTTTCATAGGGCTAGTAGATTAGGTGTAATTCTTTTTTATTTTCATAGGGCTAGTAGATTAGGTGTAATTCTTTTTTATTTTCATAGGGCTAGTAGATTAGGTGTAGTTCTTTTTTATTTTCATAGGGCTAGTAGATTAGGTGTAATTCTTTTTTATTTTCATAGGGCTAGTAGATTAGGTGTAATTCTTTTTTATTTTCATAGGGCTAGTAGATTAGGTGTAGTTCTTTTTTATTTTGGATAATTTCATTTGTTATTTTTTGTAATTTATTGTTTTTTTATTTTTTGTAGTTAGGTTTTTTATTTTTTGTAATTTTAGGTTTTAGTGCAGCTTAGGTTTTATTTCACAGGTACTTTTGTATTTATTTTAACTAGGTAGTTAGTAAATAGTTAATAACTATTTACTAACTTGTCTACCTTGTTAAAATAAATACAAACTTACATGTGAAATAAAAATAAAACCTAAGATAGATACAATGTAACTATTAATTATATTGTAGCTAGCTTACGTTTTATTTCACAGGTAAGATTGTATTTAGTTTTAAATAGGCAGTTAGTTAATAATTGTAACTTTAATTTAGCTATATTTTAATTATGTGAAAGTTAGGGGGTGTTAGGGATACATTAGGGTTAGGGTTACGTTAGCGTTAAGGTTACATTAGGTTTAGGGGTTAATAGTTTAATTTTGATTTTTGCAACGTGGGGGGCTGGCGGTTTAGGGGTTTATAGATTTATTTAGTGGTAGTGATGTGGGAGGCCAGAGGTTTAGGGGTTAATAACTTTATTTAGTTACAGCGATGTCGGGGAACTGCAGAATAGGGGTTAATAACTTTAATATAGTGGTGGCAATGTTGGGGTGCGGTGGAATAGGGGTTAATTACTTTAGTATAGTGGTGCAATATTGGGAGTGGCAGATTAGGGGTTAATAGATTTATTATGGTGGCGGTGATATCAGGACCGGCAGATTAGGGGTTAATAACATTATGTACGTGGCGGCGATGTCGGTGGGGGCAGATTAGGGGTGTTTAGACTCGGGGTTTATGGTAGGGTGTTATGTTTAAATGTTAGTTTTCTTTCCCCATAGACTTCAATGGGGCTGCGTTACGGAGCTTTTCATTCCGCGATCGCAGGTGTTAGACTTTTTTCTGACACCTTCTCCCCATTGATGTCTATGGGGAAAGCGTGCATGAGCACCTCAAACACAGCGCTTGTTTTGTGTGCGGTATGGAGATCAACGCAGCCATATCCCACGCACAAGCCTGGTTTTTTAAAACTTGTAATGGCTGCGCTATAGGGGGTTAGATAACGCAACTTTTGTTGCATTCTTTACTTTCCCTATAGCGCTCAAAACTCGTAATCTAGGTGTTACAAAATACTAAAGTTATTAACTATTAAAATAAAAAAACTAATACTACTTTAAAAAAAACAAAAAAACTAAGTATAAATTAAAGGGTCAGTCTAGTCAAAAATTAAAATTCTGGTGTAGACTGCCCCTTAAAGCTACAATTACAGAAAATAAAAAAATCTAAGATTACAGAAAATAAAAAACAAACACCTAGATTACGAGTTTTGCGTTAACAGGGGTGCAGTGCTAACGAGCAGTTTATGTTCACCGCTCACTTGCAGACAATGATGGTATTACGGGTTTTTAGAAACCCGGCGTTAACAGCAAAAAAGTGAGCGAAGATCAAAATTTAGCTCCACATCTCACCACAATAACAGCGCTGCTTACGGTAGCGGTGAGCTGGCTAAACATGCTTGTGCACGATTCCCCCATAGGAATCAATGGGGGAGAGCCGGCTGAAAAAAAACCTAACACCTGCAAAAAAGCAGCGTAAAGCTCCTAACGCAGCCCCATTGATTTCTATGGGGAAACACTTTTTATGTCTACACCTAACACCCTAACATGAACCCCGAGTCTAAACACCCCTAATCTTACACTTATTAACCCCTAATCTGCCACCCCCAAAATCGCTGACACCTACATTATATTATTAACCCCCAAAATGCCACTCCGGACAGCGCCGCCACCTACATTATAGTTATGAACCCCTAATCTGCTGCCCCCAACATTGCCGAACCCTACATTATATTTATTAACCCCTAATCTGCCGCACCCAATGTTGCCGCAACCTAACTACATTTATTAACCCTAATCTGCCACCCCCAATGTCGCCGCGACCTAACTACATTTATTAACCCCTAATCTGCCGCCCACAACGTCGCCACCACTATAATAAACATATTAACCCCTAAACCTAAGTCTAACCCTAACCCTAACACCCCCCTAACTTAAATATAATTAAAATAAATCAAATTAAAATTACTACAATTAACTAAATAATTCCTATTTAAAACTAAATACTTACCTATAAAATAAACCCTAAGATAGCTACAATATAACTAATAATTACATTGTATCTATCTTAGGGTTTATATTTATTTTACAGGCAAGTTTGTATTTATTTTAACTAGGTACAATAGTTATTAAATAGTAATTAACTATTTAATAGCTACCTAGTTAAAATAAATACAAATTTACCTGTAAAATAAAACCTAGCCTAAGTTACAATTACACCTAACACTACACTATAATTAAATTAATTACCTAAACTAAATACAATTAATTACAATTTAAAAAAGTTATCTAAAGTACGAAAACCCCCCACTAAATTACAGAAAATAATAAAATAATTACAAGATTTTTAAACTAATTATACCTACTCTAATCCCCCTAACAAAATAAAAAAGCCCCCCAAAATAAAAAAGCCCTACCCTACACTAAATTACAAATAGCCCTTAAAAGGGCCTTTTGCAGGGCATTGCCCCAAAGTAATCAGCTCTTTTACCTGTAAAAAAAAAGTACAAATACCCCCCCAACATTAAAACCCATCACCCATACAACCAACCCTACTCTAAAACCCACCCAATCCCCCCTTAAACCGGGCAGAAGTGGTCCTCCAGAAGGGCAAAAGTCTTCATCCAAGCCAGGCAGAAGAGGTCCTCCAGACGGGCAGACGTCTTCATCCAGAGGACATCTTCTATCTTCATCCATCCAGCGCGGAGCGGGTCCATCTTCAAGACATCCGACGCGGAGCATCCTCTTCAAAAGACGGCCGACGGCTGAATGAAGGTTCCTTTAAGTGACGTCATCCAAGATGGCGTCCCTTCAATTGCGATTGGATGATAGAATTAGGGGTTAATAAATGTAGGTAGGTGTCGGCGATGTTAGGGCAGGCAGATTAGGTGTTAATAATATTTAAATAGTGTTTGCGAGGCGGGAGTGCGGCAGTTTAGGGGTTAATATGTTTATTATAGTGGTGGCGATGTCCGGTTCGGCAGATTAGGGGTTAAAAAATTTATTTCAGTGTTTGTGATGTGGGGGGGGGGCCTCGGTTTAGGGATTAATAGGTAGTTTATGGGTGTTAGTGTACTTTTTAGCACTTTAGTTAAGAGTTTTATGCTACGGCGTTGAAGTGTAAAACTCTTAACTACTCAATTTTAAATGCGATACCAGTCTTGACAGGAGAGGGTGTACTTCTCACTTTTTGGCAGACTCGTAATACCGGCACTATGCAAGTCCCATTGAAATATAAGTGGATTTGCTGAATTTTCCGAGTCTGGCCAAAAAAGTGAGCGGTCCACCTGTACCTGCAAGACTCGTAATACCAGCGAGCGTTAAAAAGCAGCGTTAGGACCTCTCAACGCTGCTTTTTAACCCTAACGCATAACTCGTAATCTAGGTGAAAATTATCAAATTTTAAAAAATTATACCTAATCCCATGAAAATAAAAAAAGCCTCCCAAAATAAAAACACCCCCTAATCTAAGAATAAACTACCAGTAACCCTTTTTGCAGGGCATTGCCCCAAAATAAACAGCTCTTTAACAGTCAAAATACACAAAATCCCCCCTAACAGTAAAACATCCCACGCACCAAACCCCCCAAAATAAAAGAACCTAACACTAAAACTCCTAAACTACACATTGCCCTTAAAAGGGCATTTGTTTGAGCATTGCCCTTAAAAGGGCATTTAGCTCTTTTACAAAGTGCCCACCCTAATCTACATTTAGGGGGTGTTAGGTTAGGCGGCTAAATAATTTAATTATTTATTTACGTGGTGGGCTTTGGTGGTTTAGGGGTTAATACTTTAATAGGTAGTTTGCGTTGTGGGTTAATGGTGGATTAGGGGTTAATAGTCATTTCTGGACATCGCTAGTTTATCCGACTTACGGCACTTTATGAACTGCCAGCGCCCTATATGCAATAGCCCGATGTGCGAGGTGAAATTACGGGCGGTGAGGGTTTCAGCGCTTGTGCCAAAGCCTGCACCGTATATGTATTCTCGGCCTCCGTTTTGGGCCGCTGATCTCCTGCAGTGCTGGGTTAGTTGATTCTCTTTGCCGCCATCATAGTGTTCTGTTGGTTTAAAGTTTAATAAGTTATACGTTAAATAAAATTCTTGACCTGTGACGGTCAACATTTTCCCAAACAAAAAGTTGTCCGTGTGTTATTTATTTGTATAAAGTTATGGTTATATATATATGCATACAAAAGTTAAAGGGACACTAAACAATGCAAAAAAGTTAGTTTAAATCTCTCTATCCATATTTAATAATGATATTTGTAATTAGCTTTGCTTGTCATTATTACCGTTATATAGATATTCTTATTCAAAAATGTATTTATTTCCAAACCAACGTTATCAGATACATTTTCATGAACGAATCACTCACAATAACCTAAGTTATCAAGATGTCGGACTTTGTGCGTAATGTGCATGCGCGATCTTGTTTACACGTCATCCAATATGACACGTTCCATTGAAACCGCAGACCGTCTTAATCGATATGTGCAAACAGATGTTACAGCCGAATAGACCAGATAAGAGCGTTACGCTGCGCTGCAAGAAAAACCCATACAATAATGAGCATTCAATTAACTAATTTTTTGACTGGGAGCATAATTATGAATGAAACCCCTAATATTTTTAAATACTCTTACTGATATAAGTTAATCATATTATTCCTTACTTATAAACTTATTGTTAATGCATTTTCAAACAACGTTTAAATCGTGAATAGTGTTATCTTGTAATGCGCTCTCATTAGTATTGCTTACTTTTTATACACTTTTTTGCGAATGACTACTTAGAAATAAAATTGCAATCAACTTTAAGGTATAAGAATATATCGGCTAGATTTAGAGTTTTGTCGGTAACGACCCGCGTAGCTAACGCATGCTATTTTTCCCCCGCACCTTTTAAATACCGCTGGTATGTAGCATTCACAAAATGGCTGCGTTTTCAGTGCGTTAGGCTCCAAAAAAGGAGCGTAGAGCATAATTTACCGCCACTGCAACTCTCGATACCAGCGGTGCTTACGGACGCGGCCAGCTTCAAAAACGTGCTTGTGCACGATTCCCCCATAGGAAACAATGGGACAGTTTGAGCTGAAAAAAAACCTAACACCTGCAAAAAAGCAGCGTTCAGCTCTTAACGCAGCCCCATTGTTTCCTATGGGGAAACAGTTTCTAAGTCTGCACCTAACACCCTAACATGTACCCCGAGTCTAAACACCCCTAACCTTACACTTATTAACCCCTAATCTGCCGCCCCCGCTATCGCTGACACCTGCATATTATTATTTTTTTTTATTTTTTTTAAACATTTTATTAAGTGAAATGCATACATTAATAAATTGCTCAGTGGTACAGATAAGTAACTTTACAGTCATCACCTGCAGATAACAATGCCAAACCAAAAACTAATGGAGAAGAGTTCAAGTTCTTATTCTTTGGTGCGTTTGCAATGATAACCTCCCATATGTGGTCAGACATTATGGTCAAGGGAGATTGTTCATGTAGAGTGAGAGACTCATCATTGCATTCCTGAGGTGTTCTCCCTTGTACACAAATTTTTTTTTAGTCCTTTAATTGTACTAATTAGTCCATGAGAGCATCTCTGCAGGTGTTAGTATCGACAGTCTTTTATATATAAATCAACTCAACTCAAAACATAACTTTTCCAATCAAGAAGAAAAGGAAAGGAAGCAGGAAACAAGAAGGATATATAGAATAGGGAAAGGGCAAAGAGGGAAAGAAAAAGGAAAGGTTGTGGGGGGGGGGGGGCAGGCAGTCTGCTCCGGCTGGGACCGACGGCACCATTGCTTGGGTGCCAAATCAACCCATAGGTGAGTTTACAAGTGTTTGCCAGTAGAACTGTATGTTGTGGTATAGGGGGAGACTGTTATTACTGAAATATGAGAATTCTTCTACGTCAAGTAGGTCTGATGTGGTTTGCAGCCATTCCTGCAGGGTTGGGATATGGGTAGATTTCCAGTTACGGGCAATGAGTAATCTAGCACCATTCAAGCTGTATTGCAGGAGTTTCCATTTAATTTTACATATCTTGTTTGGTTTATAGTTTAATAGGGCCGTTATTGGGGTCAATTCAAACCATTCTCCCATTACAGATCTCAGACGGTTGATGATTATTTCCCAAAATGGGAGTAGTTTTGGACAGCGCCACCATATATGGGCCATTGTTCCAGGGGATCCACAGCCCCTCCAGAAGGATATATTGGCGTTTGGGTATATGCGTTTGAGCCTCTCTGGGGTAAGATACCACCTAAACAGGATTTTGTGATTCAACTCCAAGATCCTGGGGGAAGAGGAAGATTTAGAGGAGTGGAAACATATGTTATCCCATTGTTCTCTAGGTATGGGTATTTCTAAGTCGGATTGCCAGTGAGAGTCATATGAAGATGGAGGTAGTGTGAGTGTGTCATCTAATATTTGTTTTGTTATGGATAGTGCTCCTCTGGGTATCATTCTGTCATAGCATATACGCTCAAATTTTGTCAAGCTACGTAGCAGGTTCTGTCTGTGAGGTGAGCAGCCTAAGAGGTGCGTTAACTGGGCGTATTTTAGCCAACGGGAGAAAACTCCTCCAGCCACATCCGTGAGTTGTGTTCTGGGTTTTAATGTCCCCCCCTCTGTCAGACACGTAAATGGAATTGTGGAGCTTGTGTCCAAGGTGCTCGGCTCTTGTGGGATAATGCCTCTGTGAAACTCTGCGTTTATTGAGATAGGCACCATGGGAGAAACAGACATAGTGATTCCTCTGGTTTTAAGCCTGACTGTGTCCCAGGTGTGGAAAATGTGGGTATATAGTGGGGAGGTCTTAGCTAAGGAGGGCCTTCGTGCGCTACTAACCCAACACAGCGGGCCGATTGTTGGGGATTTCAGCAGAAATGAGTCTATAGAAGTCCACGCTTTTGCGGATGTGTTCCCATGCCATTCCAGAACTCTCTGAAGTACCACAGCTTTGTAATATTGAGTGATCAGGGGGACCCCCAGGCCCCCCCTCCCCAATGGCTTTGTTAGAACTCTCTTACTAATACGAGGTTTTATGTTTCCCCATATGAAAGAGTGTATCAGGGATTGAACTTGGTTCAAGTAGGATAATGGCAGGTGTATCGGGGTGGTCTGGAGAATGTATAGGATTTGGGGCAAAGTCGTCATCTTTATCGATTGCGCTCTACCCCACCAGGACAGGGGTTTGTTTGTCCAGGTGTCAAAGTCTTTCTTGAGTTTATGTAAGAGGGGTTATATTTGAAAAGTTTATTTACTGACGGGGCGAGGTAAATACCTAGATATTTAATTTTATCTCGTAATAGCTTATATGGGCAGAGGGTTTTAAGGTCCTCAAAACCTTCCTTTGGCATGTTTATGTTAAGGATTTCAGATTTTTGGCCATTAATTAGAAAGTTAGAGTGTTCTCCAAAACTGTCAAATTCTCTTAGTAAGTGTGGAAGTGATTCATGTGGGTAGGTGAGTAGAGTGAGGACGTCGTCGGCGTATAGGGTAAGTTTATATGTGTTAGGTCCAAGTTGTAGACCAGTTATTTTGGGGTTGTTCCTTATGTGGGCGGCCAGTACCTCAATTGATATAGCAAACAGCAGGGGGGACAGGGGGCATCCCTGTCTCGTGCCGTTTTGGATATTAAAACTCCCAGAGAGAGTGCCATTCGCTCTGACCCTGGCTGTGGGTTGAGTGTACAAGCTGAAAATTCTTTTCAGCATCCTGGGGCCGATTCCAATAGCTGTGAGACAATATCTCAAAAAGGTCCAGTCCAGCCGGTCAAACGCTTTTTCAGCATCGGTTGAAATCAAAATAGACGGAGTTTTTGACCGGCCGGACTGTTCCATCAGGTGCAGGACTCTTATGGTATTGTCTCGCGCTTCCCTTTTTGGTATGAATCTGGTCTCGTCTACATGGATAACTTGGGGGAGTATTTTATTGATTCTGGTTGCTAAGATTTTGGAGTACAGCTTTAAATCTGTATTAAGCAGAGAAATTGGTCTATAATTACCTACTCTGGTGGGGTCTTTGTCCGGTTTGGGTATGACCGATATGTATGCTTCAAGGGAGTTTTTGGACCACATCATGTCCTTGTCAATTGATTGAAATAACGTCGTCAAGTGGGGGATCAGTAAGTTTTTAAATTGTTTATAATACAGGTTAGAGAATCCGTCTGGGCCTGGACTTTTATGTGAGGGGAGAGCTTTTATGGCTACCTTCACTTCCTGGGCTGTGATGGGTTCATCCAGAGTGTCAGTCATCTCCTTAGGGATATTGGGGAGTGAGGCATTTGCTATGTATTGTTCGGATATACCTGGAGATGATGTTGCTGGTGGGGCTGGCAAATTATATAAGTCATTATAAAAGCTTCTAAACTTCTCAGCTATTGATTGGCTACTAACAAAGCAGGTCCCTGTTTCATCTACCAGTTTATGGATGTGGGTATTTAATGTACGCTCTTTAAGGGTTCTTGCGAGGGAGGGGCCAATTTTGTTTGATCTAGCTAAGTATTATTTTTTAAGGTAAAGTGCCTTGGTTTGGGCTTCCGTGTACAGTAGCCGGTTAAGTTCCTTTCTACGTTTTCTCAGCAAGTCAGTCAAGGAGTTGTCAGCAGGGGTCTTCTGGTGTTGGATCTCTAGTATGTGAATGGATTGCAAGATGTTTGTGTATTGTGTTCTGTATTGCTTCGTGCGTGTAGCTTTGTGTTTGATAAGTTCTCCGCGTATTACAGTCTTATGTGCTTCCCATAGGGTGTGGGGGGAGACAACCACTGTATCGTTAATCCTAAAATATTCTTGAATGGATTCAGCTATTTGTTTGGAGAGTGTGTTATTTTTTAGTAGAGAATCGTCTAGCCTCCAGACAAAAGAGTTAATGGGGTTTCTGGCCAGTCGAGAGTTATTGATACCATTGCATGATCTGACCAGCTAGTTGGGGAGATATCTGCGTCTCTTACGTAGTTGTATAGCAGCTGGTCTGTCAATACATAGTCTATTCGGGAATAGTTTCTATGTGGATTCGAGTAGAAAGTGTAACCTTGTTGGGAGGGATGTTTTAGTCTCCATGTGTCTAGGAGAGCAAGGTTTTGAATAAGGGAGATGGTGTCTGTTAGTGTTTTCGGTGTTACGCTGCTTCGGCCTGTTGAGCAGTCTAGTGTAGGGTCAATCGCTAAATTAAAGTCTCCTGCAACGACCAAGGGGCCTTTCTGGTGTGTAAGTATTTGTTGTTTAAGTGATTTAAAGAATTTGGTCTGTTTGGTGTTGGGTACATATACGTTAGTAAGTGTTAATGGTTGGTTGTATAGGAGGCCTGTCACTATTATCCATCTACCCTCCGGATCTGTTGTGGTTTCATGCAGTTGGAATGGGATATTTTTGTGAAACAGAATGCCAACCCCTCCCACTTTCTTGGTATTATGGGCGAAGTAACCAATTGGGTATTCTTTGTTCAGAAACCGTGGCGGGGAGTCTCTGGGGAAGTGGGTCTCCTGTACAAATATAATATCTGCTTTTATTTTCTTAAACCAGGCTAGGGCCACAGAACGCTTGGTTGGAGAGTTTAATCCCTTAACATTTTGTGTAATTATAGATATTAGCGATGGGGCCATAGTTTGTTGGGAAGTGTGCTCCCTATTGTTCTTATCTCTGTTGGTATGTGAGAGGGTTTGGTGTGGTTACAACATTTGGTATATGAATGGTACCTTACCTGGGTCCGTAGTTCTCTGAGGTGCCATCCATCCCGCCATGAGCAGAGAAGGGGAGAAGAAGGGAAATTAAGAAGGAGAGGACAGTAGAGAAGTATAAATCTGAAATGGTAAAGTTCAGATGTTATTTTTTCAATAGTAAACAAAGCACAAACACAAACATTAAATAAACTAACGGAAATGGAACACATTGGTTACTCTGGCAAGTAACAACAAATTAAGGAATACAAAAGGGGGGGGGAAGTGACTGCTACGACTTGTGGTAGCAGGTCGGCTTACTTAAATACTGGTATGAGGGAAATATACTTTTGTATTGGGGGGGTAGTACTAAGTTAAAAAGGTAGAACAGAATAGAACCTAGTACAAGTGCGCCTTAAGGGCTCACACTATGGATGTGAGGTTAAGCTATCTAGCTTGCCAGCTGATCCCAAGAGCTGTTAAGTGACATGTCCAGTTAATCATCTAGGCGTCCCCGCCATTACTCAGGTAACTCGGTCCTGATCAGTAGGTGTGCTTTTAGTTAAAGCTCTGCTACATTTGTTGTGAGACACTTGGGTCCATTCTTGGCGTTGTGGTCTTGGTTCTTGAGATGAACGTGAAGTGTCCAGGATGGAGGGGATCACAGGGGCTCGGATGCCCAGCTGAGAGCAGAATGATTCTAAGTCCTCTGGAGTTCTATAGATCGCTGTAGTGTTATCCTTTACAACTCTGAGGCAGAAGGGGAAGCCCCAGCGATAAGGTATCTTGTGTTCTCTGAGGTGCAAGGTTAGAGGCCTGGCCTCTCACCTTCTGGCCAGGGTCATCTGACTCAAATCAGCAAAAAATTGTAAGGCATGACCTTCGAATGTAATGGGTGCTTGCTTTCTTGCTGCCGAGAGAATGCTTTCTTTTTCTTTAAAGTTTGTAAACTTTAATATTATATCTCGTGGCGGTGCAGAGTCTTTAGGTGGGGGTCGCAAGGCCCGGTGATACCTGTCTAGTTGGTATTCTGTGTAGTTGCCATCTTGTTTCTCGCTGTCTACCAGCTTGTTGAACAGTTTTTGAAGGAATGGTAGTAGGTCTGTGTTTTTAATAGACTCAGGGACCCCACGTATTCTTATATTTTGGCGCCTGCCTCTATTATCCAGGTCCTCTAACTGGTCCTGCAATTGTTGGATGATATTAGAGTTGCAGGTAGTCTGTTGAATCTGCTGATCTAGGAGCTTATCCGTGCTTTCCAGATTCTCTTCAAGCTTCACAATTCTATTTCCTATTTCACTAATTTCTTTTTTCACCTCCGTAAGGCTTGACTTAAGCATGGAGCTTACTTGGGCAATAAAATTATTAAAGTCCTCTTTAGATGGGAGTGCCAAAATGTCTGCTTTAGTTAGTGTGCTACTTTCCTCCAGTGGTGTATCTAACTGTGCGGAAGGCGATTTAGGTGGTGATGTTGGTGCATTATTTAAAGGGTTCTCCATTGTTTTAAAGAAGGAGTGCACCTTAGGTGCGACTGTAGATAGTCCTTTATTCGTTTTTTCTGTTCTGGGACACCTCCTTGAAGCCATGAAAGAGCAGTCAGTGGCGGCACGCAGTTATGGGTATTAGTCCAACTTAGACAGGGAGCAGAGGTGCCACCACAATCCGTCTATACTGATTAGATATGCTAAAGGGGGGGAACGCTCACCTCCACCGCAGCCCTGAATGATTGTTTTGGGAGAGATAGGCTCCTATATTAATGTTCAGTTATAACATGTCCACGTAGGGAGATGGCGTCTGAACAGGCCTTATTTTATGCCTGTCTTGCGGTGTTCTGGAATAATGAGCTGCCGAGCAGCATGTATGACAGATGTTTCATGTAGCTTTTCATTTAGTTTTTAGATAGTGAGTTTGGTGCATTTATCTCTTTGTATAGGCCCTTATTGCGGGGCTGTGTAGTGCTGCATGAGTGTACTCACATTCTGCGGCTTTCTGTGAGGTCCCTTCTTTAATATTGCTGTTCCGTCGGGCATCCGGGGCCTGATCGTATAGGTCTGTAGCCTGGTAGCTGATGTGAAGAGGCTGCGGCACCCCCATTCACGTGTAGTAGGCCTCGTGCTGTGCCGTTTTGATGTGGGGTTTTACTCCCGTTCTTCCCCGCAGCCACCCAGTGTGACTGCCAGCGAAGTCTCTATGGTGTCTGTCGCCAATTACCACCTTATTACACGCATTTCCCACTCATTAAACTGGTTATCTCGCCGACCTCACTCCGGAGCTCTAACAGCCTGCTTCCATCTTTGGAGCCTGCTAGCTCCGCCCCCACGACCCCTGCATATTATTTTTAACCCCTAATCTGCCGCTCCGTACACCGCCGCAACCTACATTATAGTTATGTACCCCTAATCTGCTGCCCCTAACACCGCTGACCCCTATATTATATTTATTAACCCCTAATGTGCCCCCCACAACGTCGCCGCCAGCTACCTACAATTATTAACCCCTAATCTGCCGACCGGACCTCACGCTACTATAATAAAGTTATTAACCCCTAATCCGCCTCACTCCCACCTCAATAACCCTATAAGAAATAGTATTAACCCCTAATCTGCCCTCCCTAACATCGCCGACACCTAACTTCAAGTATTAACCCCTAATCTGCCGACAGGACCTCGCCGCTACTCTAATAAATGCATTAACCCCTAAAGCTAAGTCTAACCATAACCCTAACACCCCCCTAAGTTAAATATAATTTAAATCTAACGAAATAAATTAACTCTTATTAAATAAATGATTCCTATTTAAAGCTAAATACTTACCTGTAAAATAAATCCAAATATAGCTACAATATAAATTATAATTATATTGTAGCTATTAAAGGATTAATATTTATTTTACAGGCAACTTTGTATTTATTTTAACCAGGTACAATAGCTATTAAATAGTTAATAACTATTTAATAGCTATCTAGTTAAAATAATTACAAAATTACTTGTAAAATAAATCCTAACTAAGTTACATGGATGTCTTCAGCCCCCCGCTTGGGCTTGGATCAAGACATCGGAGCCAGGACGTATCGGTGTGATACCCGGTGGGGTGAAGATAAGGTAGGAAGATCTTCAGGGGCTTAGTGTTAGGTTTATTTAAGGGGGGTTTGGGTTAGATTAGGGGTATGTGGGTGGTGGGTTGTAATGTTGGTGGGGGGTATTGTATGTTTTTTTTCCAGGCAAAAGAGCTGAATTCTTTGGAGCATGCCCCGCAAAAGGCCCTTTTAAGGGCTGGTAAGGTAAAAGAGCTTTTCTATTTTAATTTTAGAATAGGGTAGGGCATTTTTTTTATTTTGGGGGGCTTTGTTATTTTATTAGGGGGCTTAGAGTAGGTGTAATTAGTTTAAAATTGTTGTAATATTTTTTAATGTTTGTAAATATTTTTTTATTTTTTGTAACTTAGTTCTTTTTTATTTTAAATTTTTTTTTATTATAGTGGCGGCGATGTGGGGGGACCTCGGTTTAGGGGTACATAGGTAGGTTATGGGTGTTAGTGTACTTTAGAGCACAGTAGTTACAAGCTTTATGAACCGACGTTAGCCCAAAAAGCTCTTAACTCCTGATTTTTTTCTGCGGCTGGAGTTTTGTCGTTAGATTTCTAACGCTCACTTCAGCCACGACTCTAAATACCGGCGTTAGAAAGATCCCATTGAAAAGATAGGATACGCAATTGGCGTAGGGGGATCTGCGGTATGGAAAAGTTGCGGCTGCAAAGTGAGCGTTAGACCCTTTAATGACTGACTCCAAATACCAGCGGGCGGTAAAAACCAGCGTTAGGACCCCCTAACGCTGGTTTTGACTGCTACCGCCAAACTCTAAATCTAGGCGTTAATATTTTAACTAAGGAAGGTGAAAAAAAATATGATCTGCACATCTATAATATACCGTGCATAAACGAGCATTATATCACTTCTTATTGAATAAATTGAGTATTTGGGAATTCAATACATAGCATCATTTATTCAAGATGCTCACAATATATATAATTAACAGTACAATTTAAATTGTTATGTATTTGAAATCTTTTAAATACAATATTCATCATTTTATTGATTTTATCATAGCTTATGTTTTATTTCTGAATGAATATAGTTTATATAAATTGCTTTCTTCATTAATACGCCTTAAAACTGCTATTGTAATCTTTCGGTGTATTTTATATATCTATTAGCTAATAACCTAGCGCTGTACTGGGGAAATATCACTTACAATAACGAGTTGTTGAAAGTAATATTCTCCTAGTGCAGCACAAACTTGTTAGCTTTTTTATATATAAATGTCAACTATTATGAATTAGATATGGACTTTGCGCTTTTCTATGGAACTCAGAGTACCATCGTGAATTTAAACCCCTAATACTAATCCTTGTACTATCTAGTTTTGTATAAGAATTAGAATAGATGCATTTTTTTCCTGCTTGATAGCTATCTAGAGACTGCTAGGTTTCCTGCTTGATAGTTATCTAGAGAACACTAGGTTTCCTGCTCGATAGTTATCTAGAGACCACTAGGTTTCCTGCTTAATATTTATCTAGAGACCACTAGGTTTCCTGCTTGATAGTTATCTAGAGAACACTAGGTATCTTGCTTGATAGATATCTAGAGACCACTAGGTTTCCTGCTTAATATTTATCTAGAGACCACTAGGTTTCCTGTTCGATAGTTATCTAGAGACCACTAAGTTTCTTGCTTGATAGTTACTGTATATAGAGACCACTAGGTTAACTGAATTGATAGTTATCTAGAGACCACTAGGCTTCCTGCTCGATACTTATCTATGGACCACTAGGTTACCTGCTCGATAGTTATCTAGAGACCACTCGGTTTCCTGCTTAATATTTATCTAGAGAACACTAGGTTTCCTGCTTGATAGTTATCTAGAGAACACTAGGTATCTTGCTTGATAGATATCTAGAGACCACTAGGTTTCCTGCTTAATATTTATCTAGAGACCACTAGGTTTCCTGCTCGATAGTTATCTAGAGACCACTAAGTTTCTTGCTTGATAGTTACTGTATATAGAGACCACTAGGTTAACTGAATTGATAGTTATCTAGAGACCACTAGGCTTCCTGCTCGATACTTATCTATGGACCACTAGGTTTCCTGCTTGATAGTTATCTAGAGACCAATAGGTTTAATACTTGATAGTTATTTAGAGACAACTAGGTTTCCTGCTTGATAGTTATCTAGAGACCACTAGGTTTCCTGCTTGATAGTTATAAAGAGACCATTAGGATTCCTGCTTGATAGCTATCTAGAGACCACTTGGTTTTCTGCTTGATAGTGCTTGATAGTTATGGTTTCCTGTTTAACAGTTATCTAGAGACCACTAGGTTTCTTGCTTGATAGTTATCAAGGGACCACTAGATGTCCTGCTTGATAGTTATCTAGAGACCACTAGGTTTCCTGCTTGATAGTTATCTAGAGACCACTAGGTTTCATGCTTGATAGCTATCTAGAGACCACTAGGTTTCCTGCTTGATAGTTATCTAGAGACCACTAGGTTTCCTGCTTCATAGCTATCTAGAGACCACTAGGTTTCCTGCGTTATAGTTATCTACAGACCCCTAGGTTTCCTGCTTTATAGCTATCTAGAGACAGCTAGGTTTCCTGCTTGATAGTTAAGGTTTCCTGCTTGACAGTTATCTAGAGACCACTAGGTTTCTTGCTTGATAGTTATCTAGAGACCACTAGGTTTCTTGCTTGATAGTTATCAAGGGACCACTAGATGTCCTGCTTGATAGTTATCTAGAGACCACTAGGTTTCCTGCTTGATAGTTATCTAGAGACCACTAGGTTTGCTGCTTGATAGTTATCTAGAGACCACTAGGTTTCCTGCTTGATAGTTTTCTAGAGACCACTAGGTTTCCTGCTTTATAGTTATCTACGGACCCCTAGGTTTCCTGCTTTATAGCTATCTAGAGACCGCTAGGTTTCCTGCTTGATAGTTAAGGTTTCCTGCTTGACAGTTATCTAGAGACCACTAGGTTTCTTACTTGATAGTTATCTAGAGACCACTAGGTTTCCTGCTTGATAGTTATCTAGAGACTACTAGGTTTCTTGCTTATAGTTATAAAGAGACCACTAGGATTCCTGCTTGATAGTTATCTAGAGACCACTAGGTTTCCTGCTTGATAGCTATCTAGAGACCACTAGGTTTTCTGCTTAATGGTTTCCTGTTTGACAGTTATCTAGAGACCACTAGGTTTCTTGCTTGATCGTTATCAAGGGACCACTAGATGTCCTGCTTGATAGTTATCTAGAGACCACTGGGTTTCCTGCTTTATAGTTATCTACAGACCCCTAGGTTTCCTGCTTTATAGCTATCTAGAGACCACTAGGTTTCTTGCTTAATAGTTATCTAGAGACCACTAGGTTTACTGCTTGATAGTTATTTAGAGAAAACTAGGTTTTTTGCTTGATAGTTATCTAGAGACCACTAGGTTTACTGCTTAATAGTTATTTAGAGAAAACTAGGTTTCCTGCTTGATAGTTATCTAGAGACCCCTAGGTTTCCTGCTTGATAGTTATGGTTTCCTGCTTGACAGTTATATAGAGACCACTAGGTTTCTTGCTTAATAGTTATCTAGAGACCACTAGGTTTACTGCTTGATAGTTATTTAGAGAAAACTAGGTTTCTTGCTTGATAGTTATCTAGAGACCACTAGGTTTACTGCTTAATAGTTATTTAGAGAAAACTAGGTTTCCTGCTTGATAGTTATCTAGAGACCCCTAGGTTTCCTGCTTGATAGTTATTTAGAGACCACTAGGTTTCCTGCTTGATAGTTATATAGAGACCACTTGGTTTCTTGCATTAATTGTTACCTAAAGAGCACTATGTTTCCTGCTTGATAGTTATATAGAGACCACTAGATTTCCTGCTTAATAGTTATCTAGAGATCACTAGGTTTCCTGCTTGATAGTTATCTAGAGACCACTAGGTTTCCTTCTTGATAGTTATCTAGAGACCACTAGGTTTACTGCTTGATAGTTATTTAGAGAAAACTAGGTTTCCTGCTTGCTAGTTATCTAGAGACCCCTAGGTTTCCTGCTTGATAGTTATTTAGAGACCACTAGGTTTCCTGTTTGATAGCTATCTAGAGACTGCTAGGTTTCCTGCTTGATAGTTATATAGAGACCACTAGGTTTCCTGCTTGATAGTTATATAGAGACCACTTGGTTTCTTGCATTAATAGTTACCTAAAGAGCACTATGTTTCCTGCTTGATAGTTATATAGAGACCACTAGATTTCCTGCTTAATAGTTATCTAGAGATCACTAGGTTTCCTGGATGATAGTTATCTAGAGACCACTAGGTGTCCTTCTTGATAGTTATCTAGAGACCACTAAGTTTTTTTGCTTGATAGTTTTTTACAGACCCCTAGGTTTCCTGCTTGATAGCTATCTAGAGACTGCTAGGTTTCCTGCTTGATAGTTAACTAGAGACCACTAGGTATCTTGCTGGATAGTTATCTAGAGACCACTAGGTTTCCTGATTGATAGTTATTTAGAGACCACTAGGTTTCCTGCTTGATAGTTATCTACAGGCCCCATAGGTTTCCTGCTTGATAGTTATCTAGAGACCACTGGGTTTCCTGCTTGATAGTTATCTAGAGACCAATAGGTTTAATACTTGATAGTTATTTAGAGACAACAAGGTTTCCTGTTGGATAGTTATCTAGAGACCACTAGGTTTCCTGCTTGATAGTTACTGTATATAGAGACCACTAGGTTTCCTGCTTCATAGTTATCTAGTGACCACTAAATTTCCTGCTTGATAGTTATCTAGAGACCACTAGGTTCCTTGCTTGATAGTTATATAGAGACCACTAGATTTCTTGCTTGATAGTTATATAGAGACCACTAGGTTTCTTGCTTGATAGTTACTGTATATAGAGACCAATACGTTTCCTGATTGATAATTATCTAGAGGCCACTAGGTTTCCTGCCTGATAGTTATCTAGAGACCACTAAGTTTACTGCTTGATAGTTATCTAGAGACCACTAGGTTTCCTTCTTAATAGTTATCTAGAGACCACTTTGTTTTTTGCTTGATAGCTATCTAGAGACCACTAGGTTTCCTGCATGATAGTTATCTAGAGACTACTAGGTTTCTTGCTTGATAGTTATAAAGAGACCACTAGGATTCCTGCTTGATAGTTATCTAGAGACCACTAGTGTGACAGACCCCTCTGTCAGTACTGGAAGGGTTAACGTTGTTCAGCTTTGAGAAGCTATTTTCTAAAGACAGGTTTTCTGCTTGATAGTTATCTAGAGACCACTAGGTTTCCTGCTTGATAGCTATCTAGAGACCACTAGGTTTCCTGCGTTATAGTTATCTACAGACCCCTAGGTTTCCTGCTTTATAGCTATCTAGAGACCGCTAGGTTTCCTGCTTGATAGTTAAGGTTTCCTGCTTGACAGTTATCTAGAGACCACTAGGTTTCTTGCTTGATAGTTATCTAGAGACCACTAGGTTTCTTGCTTGATAGTTATCAAGGGACCACTAGATGTCCTGCTTGATAGTTATCTAGAGACCACTAGGTTTCCTGCTTGATAGCTATCTAGAGACCACTAGGTTTGCTGCTTGATAGTTATCTAGAGACCACTAGGTTTCCTGCTTGATAGTTTTCTAGAGACCACTAGGTTTCCTGCTTTATAGTTATCTACGGACCACTAGGTATCCTGCTTTATAGCTATCTAGAGACCGCTAGGTTTCCTGCTTGATAGTTAAGGTTTCCTGCTTGACAGTTATCTAGAGACCACTAGGTTTCTTGCTTGATAGTTATCTAGAGACCACTAGGTTTCCTGCTTGATAGTTATCTAGAGACTACTAGGTTTCTTGCTTATAGTTATAAAGAGACCACTAGGATTCCTGCTTGATAGTTATCTAGAGACCACTAGGTTTCCTGCTTGATAGCTATCTAGAGACCACTAGGTTTTCTGCTTAATGGTTTCCTGTTTGACAGTTATCTAGAGACCACTAGGTTTCTTGCTTGATCGTTATCAAGGGACCACTAGATGTCCTGCTTGACAGTTATCTAGAGACCACTAGGTTTCTTGCTTGATAGTTATCTAGAGACCACTAGGTTTCCTGCTTGATAGTTATCTAGAGACTACTAGGTTTCTTGCTTATAGTTATAAAGAGACCACTAGGATTCCTGCTTGATAGTTATCTAGAGACCACTAGGTTTCCTGCTTGATAGCTATCTAGAGACCACTAGGTTTGCTGCTTGATAGTTATCTAGAGACCACTAGGTTTCCTGCTTGATAGTTTTCTAGAGACCACTAGGTTTCCTGCTTTATAGTTATCTACGGACCCCTAGGTTTCCTGCTTTATAGTTATCTACAGACCGCTAGGTTTCCTGCTTGATAGTTAAGGTTTCCTGCTTGACAGTTATCTAGAGACCACTAGGTTTCTTGCTTGATAGTTATCTAGAGACCACTAGGTTTCCTGCTTGATAGTTATCTAGAGACTACTAGGTTTCTTGCTTATAGTTATAAAGAGACCACTAGGATTCCTGCTTGATAGTTATCTAGAGACCACTAGGTTTCCTGCTTGATAGCTATCTAGAGACCACTAGGTTTTCTGCTTAATGGTTTCCTGTTTGACAGTTATCTAGAGACCACTAGGTTTCTTGCTTGATCGTTATCAAGGGACCACTAGATGTCCTGCTTGATAGTTATCTAGAGACCACTGGGTTTCCTGCTTTATAGTTATCTACAGACCCCTAGGTTTCCTGCTTTATAGCTATCTAGAGACCACTAGGTTTCTTGCTTAATAGTTATCTAGAGACCACTAGGTTTACTGCTTGATAGTTATTTAGAGAAAACTAGGTTTTTTGCTTGATAGTTATCTAGAGACCACTAGGTTTACTGCTTAATAGTTATTTAGAGAAAACTAGGTTTCCTGCTTGATAGTTATCTAGAGACCCCTAGGTTTCCTGCTTGATAGTTATGGTTTCCTGCTTGACAGTTATATAGAGACCACTAGGTTTCTTGCTTAATAGTTATCTAGAGACCACTAGGTTTACTGCTTGATAGTTATTTAGAGAAAACTAGGTTTCTTGCTTGATAGTTATCTAGAGACCACTAGGTTTACTGCTTAATAGTTATTTAGAGAAAACTAGGTTTCCTGCTTGATAGTTATCTAGAGACCCCTAGGTTTCCTGCTTGATAGTTATTTAGAGACCACTAGGTTTCCTGCTTGATAGTTATATAGAGACCACTTGGTTTCTTGCATTAATTGTTACCTAAAGAGCACTATGTTTCCTGCTTGATAGTTATATAGAGACCACTAGATTTCCTGCTTAATAGTTATCTAGAGATCACTAGGTTTCCTGCTTGATAGTTATCTAGAGACCACTAGGTTTCCTTCTTGATAGTTATCTAGAGACCACTAGGTTTACTGCTTGATAGTTATTTAGAGAAAACTAGGTTTCCTGCTTGCTAGTTATCTAGAGACCCCTAGGTTTCCTGCTTGATAGTTATTTAGAGACCACTAGGTTTCCTGTTTGATAGCTATCTAGAGACTGCTAGGTTTCCTGCTTGATAGTTATATAGAGACCACTAGGTTTCCTGCTTGATAGTTATATAGAGACCACTTGGTTTCTTGCATTAATAGTTACCTAAAGAGCACTATGTTTCCTGCTTGATAGTTATATAGAGACCACTAGATTTCCTGCTTAATAGTTATCTAGAGATCACTAGGTTTCCTGGATGATAGTTATCTAGAGACCACTAGGTGTCCTTCTTGATAGTTATCTAGAGACCACTAAGTTTTTTTGCTTGATAGTTTTTTACAGACCCCTAGGTTTCCTGCTTGATAGCTATCTAGAGACTGCTAGGTTTCCTGCTTGATAGTTAACTAGAGACCACTAGGTATCTTGCTGGATAGTTATCTAGAGACCACTAGGTTTCCTGAT
Source organism: Bombina bombina (assembly GCF_027579735.1). Taxonomy (NCBI): domain Eukaryota; kingdom Metazoa; phylum Chordata; class Amphibia; order Anura; family Bombinatoridae; genus Bombina; species Bombina bombina. The sequence goes on along the minus strand of NC_069503.1, from coordinate 9,190,996 downwards.
TGATAGTTATTTAGAGACCACTAGGTTTCCTGCTTGATAGTTATCTACAGGCCCCATAGGTTTCCTGCTTGATAGTTATCTAGAGACCACTGGGTTTCCTGCTTGATAGTTATCTAGAGACCAATAGGTTTAATACTTGATAGTTATTTAGAGACAACAAGGTTTCCTGTTGGATAGTTATCTAGAGACCACTAGGTTTCCTGCTTGATAGTTACTGTATATAGAGACCACTAGGTTTCCTGCTTCATAGTTATCTAGTGACCACTAAATTTCCTGCTTGATAGTTATCTAGAGACCACTAGGTTCCTTGCTTGATAGTTATATAGAGACCACTAGATTTCTTGCTTGATAGTTATATAGAGACCACTAGGTTTCTTGCTTGATAGTTACTGTATATAGAGACCAATACGTTTCCTGATTGATAATTATCTAGAGGCCACTAGGTTTCCTGCCTGATAGTTATCTAGAGACCACTAAGTTTACTGCTTGATAGTTATCTAGAGACCACTAGGTTTCCTTCTTAATAGTTATCTAGAGACCACTTTGTTTTTTGCTTGATAGCTATCTAGAGACCACTAGGTTTCCTGCATGATAGTTATCTAGAGACTACTAGGTTTCTTGCTTGATAGTTATAAAGAGACCACTAGGATTCCTGCTTGATAGTTATCTAGAGACCACTAGTGTGACAGACCCCTCTGTCAGTACTGGAAGGGTTAACGTTGTTCAGCTTTGAGAAGCTATTTTCTAAAGACAGGTTTTCTGCTTGATAGTTATCTAGAGACCACTAGGTTTCCTGCTTGATAGCTATCTAGAGACCACTAGGTTTCCTGCGTTATAGTTATCTACAGACCCCTAGGTTTCCTGCTTTATAGCTATCTAGAGACCGCTAGGTTTCCTGCTTGATAGTTAAGGTTTCCTGCTTGACAGTTATCTAGAGACCACTAGGTTTCTTGCTTGATAGTTATCTAGAGACCACTAGGTTTCTTGCTTGATAGTTATCAAGGGACCACTAGATGTCCTGCTTGATAGTTATCTAGAGACCACTAGGTTTCCTGCTTGATAGCTATCTAGAGACCACTAGGTTTGCTGCTTGATAGTTATCTAGAGACCACTAGGTTTCCTGCTTGATAGTTTTCTAGAGACCACTAGGTTTCCTGCTTTATAGTTATCTACGGACCACTAGGTATCCTGCTTTATAGCTATCTAGAGACCGCTAGGTTTCCTGCTTGATAGTTAAGGTTTCCTGCTTGACAGTTATCTAGAGACCACTAGGTTTCTTGCTTGATAGTTATCTAGAGACCACTAGGTTTCCTGCTTGATAGTTATCTAGAGACTACTAGGTTTCTTGCTTATAGTTATAAAGAGACCACTAGGATTCCTGCTTGATAGTTATCTAGAGACCACTAGGTTTCCTGCTTGATAGCTATCTAGAGACCACTAGGTTTTCTGCTTAATGGTTTCCTGTTTGACAGTTATCTAGAGACCACTAGGTTTCTTGCTTGATCGTTATCAAGGGACCACTAGATGTCCTGCTTGACAGTTATCTAGAGACCACTAGGTTTCTTGCTTGATAGTTATCTAGAGACCACTAGGTTTCCTGCTTGATAGTTATCTAGAGACTACTAGGTTTCTTGCTTATAGTTATAAAGAGACCACTAGGATTCCTGCTTGATAGTTATCTAGAGACCACTAGGTTTCCTGCTTGATAGCTATCTAGAGACCACTAGGTTTTCTGCTTAATGGTTTCCTGTTTGACACTTATCTAGAGACCACTAGGTTTCTTGCTTGATCGTTATCAAGGGACCACTAGATGTCCTGCTTGATAGTTATCTAGAGACCACTGGGTTTCCTGCTTTATAGTTATCTACAGACCCCTAGGTTTCCTGCTTTATAGCTATCTAGAGACCACTAGGTTTCTTGCTTAATAGTTATCTAGAGACCACTAGGTTTACTGCTTGATAGTTGTTTAGAGAAAACTAGGTTTTTTTGCTTGATAGTTATCTAGAGACCACTAGGTTTACTGCTTAATAGTTATTTAGAGAAAACTAGGTTTCCTGCTTGATAGTTATCTAGAGACCCCTAGGTTTCCTGCTTGATAGTTATGGTTTCCTGCTTGACAGTTATATAGAGACCACTAGGTTTCTTGCTTAATAGTTATCTAGAGACCACTAGGTTTACTGCTTGATAGTTATTTAGAGAAAACTAGGTTTCTTGCTTGATAGTTATCTAGAGACCACTAGGTTTACTGCTTAATAGTTATTTAGAGAAAACTAGGTTTCCTGCTTGATAGTTATCTAGAGACCCCTAGATTTCCTGCTTGATAGTTATTTAGAGACCACTAGGTTTCCTGCTTGATAGTTATATAGAGACCACTTGGTTTCTTGCATTAATTGTTACCTAAAGAGCACTATGTTTCCTGCTTGATAGTTATATAGAGACCACTAGATTTCCTGCTTAATAGTTATCTAGAGATCACTAGGTTTCCTGCTTGATAGTTATCTAGAGACCACTAGGTTTCCTTCTTGATAGTTATCTAGAGATCACTAGGTTTACTGCTTGATAGTTATTTAGAGAAAACTAGGTTTCCTGCTTGCTAGTTATCTAGAGACCCCTAGGTTTCCTGCTTGATAGTTATTTAGAGACCACTAGGTTTCCTGTTTGATAGCTATCTAGAGACTGCTAGGTTTCCTGCTTGATAGTTATATAGAGACCACTAGGTTTCCTGCTTGATAGTTATATAGAGACCACTTGGTTTCTTGCATTAATAGTTACCTAAAGAGCACTATGTTTCCTGCTTGATAGTTATATAGAGACCACTAGATTTCCTGCTTAATAGTTATCTAGAGATCACTAGGTTTCCTGGATGATAGTTATCTAGAGACCACTAGGTGTCCTTCTTGATAGTTATCTAGAGACCACTAAGTTTTTTTGCTTGATAGTTTTTTACAGACCCCTAGGTTTCCTGCTTGATAGCTATCTAGAGACTGCTAGGTTTCCTGCTTGATAGTTAACTAGAGACCACTAGGTTTCTTGCTGGATAGTTATCTAGAGACCACTAGGTTTCCTGATTGATAGTTATTTAGAGACCACTAGGTTTCCTGCTTGATAGTTATCTACAGGCCCCATAGGTTTCCTGCTTGATAGTTTTCTAGAGACCACTGGGTTTCCTGCTTGATAGTTATCTAGAGACCAATAGGTTTAATACTTGATAGTTATTTAGAGACAACAAGGTTTCCTGTTGGATAGTTATCTAGAGACCACTAGGTTTCCTGCTTGATAGTTACTGTATATAGAGACCACTAGGTTTCCTGCTTGATAGTTATCTAGTGACCACTAGATTTCCTGCTTGATAGTTATCTAGAGACCACTAGGTTCCTTGCTTGATAGTTATATAGAGACCACTAGATTTCTTGCTTGATAGTTATATAGAGACCACTAGGTTTCTTGCTTGATAGTTACTGTATATAGAGACCAATAGGTTTCCTGATTGATAGTTATCTAGAGGCCACTAGGTTTCCTGCCTGATAGTTATCTAGAGACCACTAAGTTTACTGCTTGATAGTTATCTAGAGACCACTAGGTTTCCTTCTTAATAGTTATCTAGAGACCACTTTGTTTTTTGCTTGATAGCTATCTAGAGACCACTAGGTTTCCTGCATGATAGTTATCTAGAGACTACTAGGTTTCTTGCTTGATAGTTATAAAGAGACCACTAGGATTCCTGCTTGATAGTTATCTAGAGACCACTAGTGTGACAGACCCCTCTGTCAGTACTGGAAGGGTTAACGTTGTTCAGCTTTGAGAAGCTATTTTCTAAAGACAGGTTTACTGGCAGAATCTATTGTGTACTGTAATTACGTTTATGTGATAAGCATTCACATACTTTAATCACATCTAGAGTCAGACTGCTAGGTGATACGAAGGACTCCATTGTTTTCTTGTGTTTAAATTGTTTATCTGCTTAAGTAATGTAATTCTATTGTATCATGAAAAAGGGCGTCTTCCCTCTATCTAATGTACAATACTGCCAACCCCCCATCTGGTCTCAAACCTGCATAAATACTGGGCATATAGCCCTCAATAAAGTACATTCTGTTTTTACCTTCAATGTGGAGCCTGGACTCATGTTTGAGGGGGGAATTAGCTGGGGTGTGTGTTGCTGATCCCATATTCAGGACATCTTTCATCTGGTATTAACCCTTGGTATCCGGGTTATACCATAACAATTGGTGGCAAGCGACGGGATGATCCTCATCGCCCAGAAGAGCAACTACACAAGCCAGTAACCTCAGGAAGAGGGGGATTATTACAATACTGACCAAGATGGAAAGAGTACCAGGGACCGTAGGAACCAATGGGCCCTGCATATTAGACAGAACCCCTGAAGAAGCAAGCTTTGACTGGGTGGTCAAAATAAGACTGGCACATTATGGCCCCAACCCATCTGCGGAAATTATCGACCGGGTCATAGCAGCTGTGGAGGCCAACCTACTTCACCAAAGCGGCGCTGCAGCAGCCCAAGTCACAGCAACCCCAGTGGAAAAGAGAAAAGTAAATTTTGCAGCTTTTAAAAACTTCCTGGAAACAGAAGGAGAGATTGATGGGTACCTTGCGGATTTTGAGAGGCAATGTGCACTACACAAGGTACCCACAGAGGACTGGGTCATGATATTATCCGGAAAATTATCCGGCTGGGCCAGCGAGGCTTTTCGGGCCATTCCAGATGAGGAAGTCGGGGTTTATAATGCTGTAAAAGAGGCTCTGCTCTCCAGGTATGCGGTTACACTGGAGGCATACAGGAGACGGTTTAGAAACACTGTTAAGCTAGCTGGAGATTCCTACGTTGAGTGGGCATGTAAGGTGCACCGCACAGCAGCTCACTGGATAGCGGGGTGCCAAGCCGTATCTGGGGAAGAGGTGCTGCAGCTATTCCTGTTGGAACATTGCTTCGACAAGTTACCCGCAGGAATTCGAGAGTGGGTTCAGGACCGTAAACCCTCCACCCTGCATGAAGCGGCTCATCTGGCAGATGAGTATACGGATGCCCGCAAACTGGACACTGCTACCACTAAGCCCCCTGCCAGAGTGGAGTACCGACCCACAGTCACCCCAGCAGCTACCAGTTACCAACCCCCGGTGCACCGCTCTACCACATGGACTCCAGCCACGAACTATCCTCAGAGAGCCCGGTTCAATTCACGGGGCTACTCACAACCTATTCGGTGCATTGGATGTAAGCAGCTAGGGCACAAAAGACCAGAGTGTCCCCTAAACACAGCGAACCAAGCACAGTCCTGGAGAAGACCCGCCGGCAGAATCCCACGTAACCCTCAGCCTGCGGCCCACTACGTAGAGGAGCAAGAATGCTGGGGCATCCTACATGAATCAGACCCAGTGCAAGCTGCCCACCGGAATAACCGTCAACTGGTTAAAGTGAATGGGAAGGAGGTCAGTGGTCTACGGGATACTGGTGCGACCATGACTTTGCTTCAAAAGAACTTGGTGTCTGAGAAACAGCACACTGGAGACACTGTGGCTGTGAGGGTAGCAGGGGGCGCTGTGTTCCGCATACCTGTTGTCCAGGTACATTTGGATTGGGGAGTGGGCGCTAGACCTGTGAATGTGGGGGTCATGAAGGACTTACCAGCTGATGTTCTCCTTGGAAATAACTTGGCCCCCCTTGTTTCTGCCTATGCTCCTATGGGTCCCGCGGATGTTAACCCTGTGACTACCCGTGCCCAGATCCGTGCAGCAGAGACTGACCCACCTGCTGCTAAGCCCCAGGACGCTGAGCTCAGTAAATCTCTATCCGCTATTGATACGTGGAAGTCCCGTTACAATGCGCTGATGAAGGAGAAGAGTCAAGTAGAGGATGAAATGGTCACGTTAAACAATCGCGTAACAGTGCTAGTGGGAGAGAAGAGGAGCGCAGAGGAAAAAGCGCGGTTAGAACAGGAATCTCTGCTAGACAAGCTGCACCGACAGACCACAGAAAACACCCGCTTGAGAGTGGAACATGAAACATTAAAAACAAACTTAGCGACACTGGAGGAGAAGCTGACGCTGGCCCATAGTGAGGTGCAGCAACTCAAGGGCAACCTACGTCAGCATGAAGGGCTTGTGGATACCTATAAAGAGCAGGTACAAAAAACTCGTAAAGAAGCCGATGAGATTTTGAAGGACTGCTTAGCCCTAGTCTGGGCACTGAAGAAGTTGAACCCTTATTTATACGGACAGGAATTCTCATTCATAACGGGAATACAGATTAATTTTCCCGGCAAACTGACATGCCTACCACCTCCTAGTCCGGTCATCCCCAAGTTGACCCGCCAAAGGGTCAAGCCGGGTCTGCCTGGAGTGTCCCACCAGGAGGGAGCCATGTAACAGACCCCTCTGTCAGTACTGAAAGGGTTAACTTTGTTCAGCTTTGAGAAGCTATTTTCTAAAGACAGGTTTCCTGGCAGCATCTATTGTGTACTGTAATTAGATTTATGTGATAAGCATTCACATTGTTTAATCACATCTAGAGTCAGACTGCTAGGTGATAAGAAGGACTCCATTGTTTTCTTGTGTTTAAATTGTTTATCTGCTTAAGTAATGAAATTCTATTGTATCATGAAAAAGGGCATCTTCCCTCTATCTAATGTACAATACTGCCAACCCCCCATCTGGTCTCAAACCTGCTAAATACTAGGCATATAGCCCTCAATAAAGTAAATTCTGTTTTTACCTTTAATGTGGAGCCTGGACTCATGTTTGAGGGGGGAATTAGCTGGGGTGTGTGTTGCTGATCCCATATTCAGGACATCTTTCATCTGGTATTAACCCTTGGTATCCGGGTTATACCATAACAACTAGGTTTCCTGCTTGATAGCTATGTAGAGACCACTAGGTTTTCTGCTTGATAGTTATCTAGAGACAACTAGATTTCCTGCTTGATAGTTATCTAGAGATCTCTATGTTTCTTGCTTGTTAGTTATCTAGAGACAGCTAGATTTCCTGCTTGATAGTTATGGTTTCCTGCTTGATAGTTATCTAGAGACCACTAGATGTCCTGCTTGATAGTTATCTAGAGACCACTAGGTATCTTGCTTGATAGTTATCAAAGGACCACTAGATGTCCTGCTTGATAGCTATCTAGAGACAACTAGGTTTCCTGCTTTATAGTTATCTACAAACCCCAAGGTTTCATGCTTTATAGCTATCTAGAGACCGCTAGGTTTCCTGCTTGATAGTTATGGTTTCCTGCTTGACAGTTATCTAGAGACAGCTAGGTTTCCTGCTTGATAGTTATCTAGAGACCACTAGGTTTCTTGCTTGATAGTTATCTACAGACCACTAGGTTTACTGCTTGATAGTTATTTAGAGAAAACTAGGTTTCCTGCTTGCTAGTTATCTACAGACCACTAGGTTTCCTGCTTGATAGTTATATAGAGATCATTAGGTTTGCTGCTTGATAGTTATCTAGAGACAGCTAGATTTCCTGCTTGATAGTTATATAGAGACAGCTAGATTTCCTGCTTGATAGTTATGGTTTCCTGCTTGATAGTTATCTAGAGACCACTAGGTTTCTTGCTTGATAGTTATCAAGGGACCACTAGATGTCCTGCTTGATAGTTATCTAGAGACCACTAGTGTGACAGACCCCTCTGTCAGTACTGGAAGGGTTAACTTTGTTCAGCTTTGAGAAGCTATTTTCTAAAGACAGGTTTCCTGGCAGCATCTATTATGTACTGTAATTAGGTTTATGTGATAAGCATTCACATTGTTTGCCCCCTCCTATGCCAACCTCTTCATGGGGTGGTGGGAGCTCTCCCACGTCTTTGGAGAACAGAATTCCTACAGGCAGGAGATAGTGTGGTACAGGCGTTTCATTGATGATCTCCTCTTTATTTGGGAGGGTTCCCCACACGATCTGGAGAAATTTGTGGAAGGATTGAACCACAACACTGTGGGTATTAATTTCACCTCTGAGATACATGAACAAAAAGTAAACTTTTTGGATATCACGTTAAAGGGAACAGTAGGTCATAAGATCATCACAGAAACCAAAAACCGAAAACCAATTACAGGCAACTCTTTACTGCACACCTCAAGTTGTCACCCCAAGAGAGTGTTCAGGGGTGTAGCAAGAGGGCAGTTCATCCGCTTAAAAAGGAATTGCACCAGCTATAGTACATATGAGAAACAAGCAGATGAACTGTCAGACAGACTTTTGGAGAGAGGATATCCTAGGTCCATCATTACTAAAGAGAGAAATTCTGTTACGAAGGTCAGCAGAGTTGATCTTCTGAAACAGAACAGAGAAGGGACTAAAAGGAAAAATCACATTCTCGACAGAATACTCTCAACAGTACACCCAGATATGCCAGATCATTAGGAACAATTATCAGCTTTTGTTAGCTGATGATGCTCTTAAAGAAACAGTAACTGAGGGTATTAGATGCACTTACAAAAGAAATAAGATGATAGGCAACATGGTTGCACCTACGAGATTAAAGCAAGAACAGACGGATGGGTCTTCTTGGTTGAGACTTAATGGAACCTTTAGGTGCAATCATCTTTCCTGCAAAGCCTGTGAGAGAGTCACTATAGGGGATACTTTCAGTTCCCTAGTCACAGGAGAGAACATTCAAAAGAAATTATCTCTGAATTGCAGGTCAACTTTTGTGGTGTATCTAATCTCATGTACCCATTGTGCCCTCCAATATGTAGGCCTCGCAACGAGGGAAGCTAGGGTCAGGATCAAAGAACACTTGGCGGATATAAAAGCTGGTGTTCTAACTACTCCATTAATTAATCATTTTTCTATCATTCACAACAAAGATAAAAGATTTTTTTCATGGACCATTATAGAAAGAGTACCTATTCAGACCAGAGGGGGGGACAGGACCCGAAAATTGGGTGAAAGAGAGGCCTTCTGTATATTTTGTCTGAAAACAAGGATGCCAGATGGTCTCAATTCGGAATTCGATTTAATACATTTTTGGTAATTCAGATATTACCTTGGATAGGCATTTACAGATTTTCTAACATTTTCATTTTTATCAAGCACCCCCCCTCCTTAATTATACCATAGTTAATTGTAAACATTCCTCTCATACTTTAACAATTTCACTTCCCACTTTATATATATAAATTTAAGAACACAGATAGAGCTTTGGGCGAGTTCAGTCATTAGTAAGGAGGTATGCAAATAGGGTTATAATATTATTCCCCAGTAAGCCAGTAGTAACAAATCCCTTGCTAGGACTCTAATACCTATGATCATTACAGCATATAAACCGTTAATAATAAGGGACATTTAACTGCATGCTATTTACTCTGAGTTAGCAAAATCTGTAGTATGGAGGCATAGGATCCCACAGGAGCGGTTTAACAAATGGTAGCTTTTCAATAGCCATAGTAGTTATCCCTGTATGTTTATTTAAACAACTTGAAACACTGTATAACACTAGATCTGCAGTGTGCAGATATTTCCCACAGACGCTTGTTTACAAACAACACACGTAACAGATGGGAGGATTTAGCAGGTGTAGTGGTCCAATAGGACAGGGTGTACAATACATACAATGCTAAATGCTGTGAGACTTGTATTATGATTGGTTCCAACATACGGTATTCATCCAATAGGAATAATTTTGAACGGAGACCTTGCCTGTCATTTACAAGCCTCGCAGCACGATGCAGCTATTTTATGCAGAGTTAAAAGGTAAGCTTTCAGAAAATGGACACACTTTATTAGTGCAAATCACAGATAACTAACAAGTCATTACAAAGTGTTTGTGTGCAGCAGGAGGACACGGCGTCCCTGATCACAACAACTGCACCTGCCGTAGGGATTTTTAGCATGTACATACGCTATGCACATTTAACTAACAATGAATAATATTATATAAACAAGAGTTTGCTAATATTCTATAGAGTTATATTGTGGAATCTTTAGTTTGTACCTTGACTTGTTTTTTCACAATAGTGTACCGTAGAAACACTGGTGTCATTTAATGAGTATTTAATTGAATGAAGCTGGATGAGAAGGGGTGTGAGCCCCTGAACCAATAGAACACAGATGAGGGTTTTTAAAGTTGTAACTGTTAAGCAGTTTTAAGCAGGCTAGGAGTAAGGCAACAGCCGAAACCGGTCAGCCTTTGTTCATCAGTTTGATGGTTCAAACAATTTTCTTTTTGTGTGTTCTTACCCGGGGTTAATATACCCTTTGTATTTCAATAAAGTTTATAATTTTTATCACTTCACCTGGTGCTCCTGTTATATATTTTTTGAAGTTTATCTGCTTGATAGTTACCTAGAGACCACTAGGTTTTCTGCTTTATAGTTATCTAGAGACCACTAGGTTTCTTGCTTGATAGTTATCTACAGACCACTAGGTTTACTGCTTGATAGTTATTTAGAGAAAACTAGGTTTCCTGCTTGCTAGTTATCTAGAGACCCCTAGGTTTCCTGCTTGATAGTTATTTAGAGACCACTAGGTTTCCTGTTTGATAGTTATGTAGAGACCACTAGGTTTCCTGCTTGATAGTTATATAGAGATCACTAGGTTTGCTGCTTGATATTTATCTAGAGACAGCTAGATTTCCTGCTTGATAGTTATGTAGAGACAGCTAGATTTCCTGCTTGATAGTTATGGTTTCCTGCTTGATAGTTATCTAGAGACCACTAGGTTTCTTGCTTGATAGTTATCAAGGGACCACTAGATGTCCTGCTTGATAGTTACCTAGAGACCACTAGGTTTCCTACTTGATAGCTATCTAGAGACCACTAGGTTTTCTGCTTGATAGTTATCTAGAGACAACTAGATTTCTTGCTTGATAGTTATCTAGAGATCTCTATGTTTCTTGCTTGTTAGTTATCTAGAGACAGCTAGATTTCCTGCTTGATAGTTATGGTTTCCTGCTTGATAGTTATCTAGAGACCACTAGATGTCCTGCTTGATAGTTATCTAGAGACCACTAGGTTTCTTGCTTGATAGTTATCAAAGGACCACTAGATGTCCTGCTTGATAGTTATCTAGAGACCACTAGGTTTTCTGCTTATTAGTTATCTAGAGATAACTAGGTTTCCTGCTTTATATTTATCTACAGACACCTAGGTTTCCTGCTTTATAGTTATGGTTTCCTGCTTGATAGTTATCTAGAGACCACTAGGTTTCTTGCTTGATAGTTATCAAGGGACCACTAGATGTCCTGCTTGATAGTTATCTAGAGACCACTAGTGTGACAGACCCCTCTGTCAGTACTGGAAGGGTTAACTTTGTTCAGCTTTGAGAAGCTATTTTCTAAAGACAGGTTTCCTGGCAGCATCTATTATGTACTGTAATTAGGTTTATGTGATAAGCATTCACATTGTTTGCCCCCTCCTATGCCAACCTCTTCATGGGGTGGTGGGAGCTCTCCCACGTCTTTGGAGAACAGAATTCCTACAGGCAGGAGATAGTGTGGTACAGGCGTTTCATTGATGATCTCCTCTTTATTTGGGAGGGTTCCCCACACGATCTGGAGAAATTTGTGGAAGGATTGAACCACAACACTGTGGGTATTAATTTCACCTCTGAGATACATGAACAAAAAGTAAACTTTTTGGATATCACGTTAAAGGGAACAGTAGGTCATAAGATCATCACAGAAACCAAAAACCGAAAACCAATTACAGGCAACTCTTTACTGCACACCTCAAGTTGTCACCCCAAGAGAGTGTTCAGGGGTGTAGCAAGAGGGCAGTTCATCCGCTTAAAAAGGAATTGCACCAGCTATAGTACATATGAGAAACAAGCAGATGAACTGTCAGACAGACTTTTGGAGAGAGGATATCCTAGGTCCATCATTACTAAAGAGAGAAATTCTGTTACGAAGGTCAGCAGAGTTGATCTTCTGAAACAGAACAGAGAAGGGACTAAAAGGAAAAATCACATTCTCGACAGAATACTCTCAACAGTACACCCAGATATGCCAGATCATTAGGAACAATTATCAGCTTTTGTTAGCTGATGATGCTCTTAAAGAAACAGTAACTGAGGGTATTAGATGCACTTACAAAAGAAATAAGATGATAGGCAACATGGTTGCACCTACGAGATTAAAGCAAGAACAGACGGATGGGTCTTCTTGGTTGAGACTTAATGGAACCTTTAGGTGCAATCATCTTTCCTGCAAAGCCTGTGAGAGAGTCACTATAGGGGATACTTTCAGTTCCCTAGTCACAGGAGAGAACATTCAAAAGAAATTATCTCTGAATTGCAGGTCAACTTTTGTGGTGTATCTAATCTCATGTACCCATTGTGCCCTCCAATATGTAGGCCTCGCAACGAGGGAAGCTAGGGTCAGGATCAAAGAACACTTGGCGGATATAAAAGCTGGTGTTCTAACTACTCCATTAATTAATCATTTTTCTATCATTCACAACAAAGATAAAAGATTTTTTTCATGGACCATTATAGAAAGAGTACCTATTCAGACCAGAGGGGGGGACAGGACCCGAAAATTGGGTGAAAGAGAGGCCTTCTGTATATTTTGTCTGAAAACAAGGATGCCAGATGGTCTCAATTCGGAATTCGATTTAATACATTTTTGGTAATTCAGATATTACCTTGGATAGGCATTTACAGATTTTCTAACATTTTCATTTTTATCAAGCACCCCCCCTCCTTAATTATACCATAGTTAATTGTAAACATTCCTCTCATACTTTAACAATTTCACTTCCCACTTTATATATATAAATTTAAGAACACAGATAGAGCTTTGGGCGAGTTCAGTCATTAGTAAGGAGGTATGCAAATAGGGTTATAATATTATTCCCCAGTAAGCCAGTAGTAACAAATCCCTTGCTAGGACTCTAATACCTATGATCATTACAGCATATAAACCGTTAATAATAAGGGACATTTAACTGCATGCTATTTACTCTGAGTTAGCAAAATCTGTAGTATGGAGGCATAGGATCCCACAGGAGCGGTTTAACAAATGGTAGCTTTTCAATAGCCATAGTAGTTATCCCTGTATGTTTATTTAAACAACTTGAAACACCGTATAACACTAGATCTGCAGTGTGCAGATATTTCCCACAGACGCTTGTTTACAAACAACACACGTAACAGATGGGAGGATTTAGCAGGTGTAGTGGTCCAATAGGACAGGGTGTACAATACATACAATGCTAAATGCTGTGAGACTTGTATTATGATTGGTTCCAACATACGGTATTCATCCAATAGGAATAATTTTGAACGGAGACCTTGCCTGTCATTTACAAGCCTCGCAGCACGATGCAGCTATTTTATGCAGAGTTAAAAGGTAAGCTTTCAGAAAATGGACACACTTTATTAGTGCAAATCACAGATAACTAACAAGTCATTACAAAGTGTTTGTGTGCAGCAGGAGGACACGGCGTCCCTGATCACAACAACTGCACCTGCCGTAGGGATTTTTAGCATGTACATACGCTATGCACATTTAACTAACAATGAATAATATTATATAAACAAGAGTTTGCTAATATTCTATAGAGTTATATTGTGGAATCTTTAGTTTGTACCTTGACTTGTTTTTTCACAATAGTGTACCGTAGAAACACTGGTGTCATTTAATGAGTATTTAATTGAATGAAGCTGGATGAGAAGGGGTGTGAGCCCCTGAACCAATAGAACACAGATGAGGGTTTTTAAAGTTGTAACTGTTAAGCAGTTTTAAGCAGGCTAGGAGTAAGGCAACAGCCGAAACCGGTCAGCCTTTGTTCATCAGTTTGATGGTTCAAACAATTTTCTTTTTGTGTGTTCTTACCCGGGGTTAATATACCCTTTGTATTTCAATAAAGTTTATAATTTTTATCACTTCACCTGGTGCTCCTGTTATATATTTTTTGAAGTTTATCTGCTTGATAGTTACCTAGAGACCACTAGGTTTTCTGCTTTATAGTTATCTAGAGACCACTAGGTTTCTTGCTTGATAGTTATCTACAAACCACTAGGTTTACTGCTTGATAGTTATTTAGAGAAAACTAGGTTTCCTGCTTGCTAGTTATCTAGAGACCCCTAGGTTTCCTGCTTGATAGTTATTTAGAGACCACTAGGTTTCCTGTTTGATAGTTATGTAGAGACCACTAGGTTTCCTGCTTGATAGTTATATAGAGATCACTAGGTTTGCTGCTTGATATTTATCTAGAGACAGCTAGATTTCCTGCTTGATAGTTATGTAGAGACAGCTAGATTTCCTGCTTGATAGTTATGGTTTCCTGCTTGATAGTTATCTAGAGACCACTAGGTTTCTTGCTTGATAGTTATCAAGGGACCACTAGATGTCCTGCTTGATAGTTACCTAGAGACCACTAGGTTTCCTACTTGATAGCTATCTAGAGACCACTAGGTTTTCTGCTTGATAGTTATCTAGAGACAACTAGATTTCTTGCTTGATAGTTATCTAGAGATCTCTATGTTTCTTGCTTGTTAGTTATCTAGAGACAGCTAGATTTCCTGCTTGATAGTTATGGTTTCCTGCTTGATAGTTATCTAGAGACCACTAGATGTCCTGCTTGATAGTTATCTAGAGACCACTAGGTTTCTTGCTTGATAGTTATCAAAGGACCACTAGATGTCCTGCTTGATAGTTATCTAGAGACCACTAGGTTTTCTGCTTATTAGTTATGTAGAGATAACTAGGTTTCCTGCTTTATATTTATCTACAGACACCTAGGTTTCCTGCTTTATAGCTATCTAGAGACAGATAGGTTTCCTGCTTGATAGTTATCTACAGACCACTAGGTTTCTTGCTTGATAGTTATCTACAGACCACTAGGTTTACTGCTTGATAGTTATTTAGAGAAAACTAGGTTTCCTGCTTGCTAGTTATCTACAGACCACTAGGTTTCCTGCTTGATAGTTATATAGAGATCACTAGGTTTGCTGCTTGATAGTTATCTAGAGACAGCTAGATTTCCTGCTTGATAGTTATATAGAGACAGCTTGATTTCCTGCTTGATAGTTATGGTTTCCTGCTTGATAGTTATCTAGAGACCACTAGGTTTCTTGCTTGATAGTTATCAAGGGACCACTAGATGTCCTGCTTGATAGTTATCTAGAGACCACTAGTGTGACAGACCCCTCTGTCAGTACTGGAAGGGTTAACTTTGTTCAGCTTTGAGAAGCTATTTTCTAAAGACAGGTTTCCTGGCAGCATCTATTATGTACTGTAATTAGGTTTATGTGATAAGCATTCACATTGTTTGCCCCCTCCTATGCCAACCTCTTCATGGGGTGGTGGGAGCTCTCCCACGTCTTTGGAGAACAGAATCCCTACAGGCAGGAGATAGTGTGGTACAGGCGTTTCATTGATGATCTCCTCTTTATTTTGGGCGGTTCCCCACACGATCTGGAGAAATTTGTGGAAGGATTGAACCACAACACTGTGGGTATTAATTTCACCTCTGAGATACAGGAACACAAAGTAAACTTTTTGGATATCACGTTAAAGGGAACAGTAGGTCATAAGATCATCACAGAAACCAATTACAGGCAACTCTTTACTGCACGCCTCAAGTTGTCACCCCAAGATAGTGTTCAGGGGTGTAGCAAGAGGGCAGTTCATCCGCTTAAAAAGGAATTGCACCAGCTATAGTACATATGAGAAACAAGCAGATGAACTGTCAGACAGACTTTTGGAGAGAGGATATCCTAGGTCCATCATTACTAAAGAGAGAAATTCTGTTACGAAGGTCAGCAGAGTTGATCTTCTGAAACAGAACAGAGAAGGGACTAAAAGGAAAACCGAGAAGAAAATCACATTCTCGACAGAATACTCTCAACAGTACACCCAGATATGCCAGATCATTAGGAACAATTATCAGCTTTTGTTAGCTGATGATGCTCTTAAAGAAACAGTAACTGAGGGTATTAGATGCACTTACAAAAG
The DNA here is from genome assembly GCF_027579735.1 of Bombina bombina. Lineage (NCBI taxonomy): Eukaryota > Metazoa > Chordata > Amphibia > Anura > Bombinatoridae > Bombina > Bombina bombina. Next base: position 9,175,079 of record NC_069503.1, on the reverse strand, counting down.
AAATAAGACGATAGGCAACATGGTTGCACCTACGAGATTAAAGCAAGAACAGACGGATGGGTCTTCTTGGTTGAGACTTAATGGAACCTTTAGGTGCAATCATCTTTCCTGCAAAGCCTGTGAGAGAGTCACTATAGGGGATACTTTCAGTTCCCTAGTCACAGGAGAGAACTTTCAAAAGAAATTATGTCTGAATTGCAGGTCAACTTTTGTGGTGTATCTAATCTCATGTACCCATTGTGCCCTCCAATATGTAGGCCTCACAACGAGGAAAGCTAGGGTCAGGATCAAAGAACACTTGGCGGATATAAAAGCTGGTGTTCTAACTACTCCATTAATTAATCATTTTTCTATCATTCACAACAAAGATAAAAGATTTTTTTCATGGACCATTATAGAAAGAGTACCTATTCAGACCAGAGGGGGGGACAGGACCCGAAAATTGGGTGAAAGAGAGGCCTTCTGGATATTTCGTCTGAAAACAAGGACGCCAGATGGCCTCAATTCGGAATTCGATTTAATAAATTTTTGGTAATTCAGATATTACCTTGGATAGGCATTTACAGATTTTCTAACATTTTCATTTTTATCAAGCACCCCCCCTCCTTAATTATACCATAGTTAATTGTAAACATTCCTCTCATACTTTAACAATTTCACTTCCCACTTTATATATATAAATTTAAGAACACAGATAGAGCTTAGGGCGAGTTCAGTCATTAGTAAGGAGGTATGCAAATAGGGTTATAATATTATTCCCCAGTAAGCCAGTAGTAACAAATCCCTTACTAGGACTCTAATACCTATGATCATTACAGCATATAAACCGTTAATAATAAGGGACATTTAACTGCATGCTATTTACTCTGAATTAGCAAAATCTGCAGTATGGAGGCATAGGATCCCACAGTAGCGGTTTAACAAATGGTAGCTTTTCAATAGCCATAGTAGTTATCCCCGTATGTTTATTTAAACAACTTGAAACACCGTATAACACTAGATCTGCAGTGTGCAGATATTTCCCACAGACGCTTGTTTACAAACAACACACGTAACAGATGGGAGGATTTAGCAGGTGTAGTGGTCCAATAGGACAGGGTGTACAATACATACAATGCTAAATGCTGTGAGACTTGTATTATGTTTGGTTCCAACATACGGTATTCATCCAATAGGAATCATTTTGAACGGAGACCTTGCCTGTCATTTACAAGCCTCGCAGCACGATGCAGCTATTTTATGCAGAGTTAAAAGGTAAGCTTTCAGAAAATGGACACACTTTATTAGTGCAAATCACAGATAACTAACAAGTCATTACAAAGTGTTTGTGTGCAGCAGGAGGACACGGCGTCCCTGATCACAACAACTGCACCTGCCGTAGGGATTTTTAGCATGTACATACGCTATGCACATTTAACTAACAATGAATAATATTATATAAACAAGAGTTTGCTAATATTCTATAGAGTTATATTGTGGAATCTTTAGTTTGTACCTTGACTTGTTTTTTCACAATAGTGTACCGTAGAAACACTGGTGTCATTTAATGAGTATTTAATTGAATGAAGCTGGATGAGAAGGGGTGTGAGCCCCTGAACCAATAGAAACACAGATGAGGGTTTTTAAAGTTGTAACTGTTAAGCAGTTTTAAGCAGGCTAGGAGTAAGGCAACAGCCGAAACCGGTCAGCCTTTGTTCATCAGTTTGATGGTTCAAACAATTTTCTTTTTGTGTGTTCTTACCCGGGGTTAATATACCCTTTGCATTTCAATAAAGTTTATAATTTTTATCACTTCACCTGGTGCTCCTGTTATATATTTTTTGAAGTTTATCTGCTTGATAGTTACCTAGAGACCACTAGGTTTTCTGCTTTATAGTTATCTAGAGACCACTAGGTTTCTTGCTTGATAGTTATCTACAGACCACTAGGTTTACTGCTTGATAGTTATTTAGAGAAAACTAGGTTTCCTGCTTGCTAGTTATCTAGAGACCCCTAGGTTTCCTGCTTGATAGTTATTTAGAGACCACTAGGTTTCCTGTTTGATAGTTATGTAGAGACCACTAGGTTTCCTGCTTGATAGTTATATAGAGATCACTAGGTTTGCTGCTTGATAGTTATCTAGAGACAGCTAGATTTCCTGCTTGATAGTTATCTAGAGACAGCTAGATTTCCTGCTTGATAGTTATCTAGAGACAGCTAGATTTCCTGCTTGATAGTTATCTAGAGACAGCTAGATTTCCTGCTTCATAGTTATGGTTTCCTGCTTGATAGTTATCTAGAGACCACTAGGTTTCTTGCTTGATAGTTATCAAGGGACCACTAGATGTCCTGCTTGATAGTTACCTAGAGACCACTAGGTTTCCTGCTTGATAGCTATCTAGAGACCACTAGGTTTTCTGCTTGATAGTTATCTAGAGACAACTAGATTTCCTGCTTGATAGTTATCTAGATATCTCTATGTTTCTTGCTTGTTAGTTATCTAGAGACAGCTAGATTTCCTGCTTGATAGTTATGATTTCCTGCTTGATAGTTATCTAGAGACCACTAGATGTCCTGCTTGATAGTTATCTAGAGACCACTAGGTTTCTTGCTTGATAGTTATCAAAGGACCACTAGATGTCCTGCTTGATAGTTATCTAGAGACCACTAGGTTTTCTGCTTATTAGTTATCTAGAGATAACTAGGTTTCCTGCTTTATATTTATCTACAGACACCTAGGTTTCCTGCTTTATAGCTATCTAGAGACCGCTAGGTTTCCTGCTTGATAGTTATGGTTTCCTGCTTGACAGTTATCTTGAGACAGCTAGGTTTCCTGCTTGATAGTTATCTAGAGACCACTAGGTTTCTTGCTTGATAGTTATCTACAGACCACTAGGTTTACTGCTTGACAGTTATTTAGAGAAAACTAGGTTTCCTGCTTGCTAGTTATCTAAAGACCCCTAGGTTTCCTGCTTGATAGTTATTTAGAGACCACTAGGTTTCCTGTTTGATAGTTATGTAGAGACCACTAGGTTTCCTGCTTGATAGTTATATAGAGATCACTAGGTTTGCTGCTTGATAGTTATCTAGAGACAGCTAGATTTCCTGCTTGATAGTTATCTAGAGACAGCTAGATTTCCTGCTTGATAGTTATGGTTTCCTGCTTGATAGTTATCTAGAGACCACTAGGTTTCTTGCTTGATAATTATCAAGGGACCACTAGATGTCCTGCTTGATAGTTACCTAGAGACCACTAAGTTTTCTGCTTGATAGTTATCTAGAGACCACTAGGTTTCCTGCTTTATAGTTATCTACAGACCCCTAGATTTCCTGCTTTATAGCTATTTAGAGACCGCTAGGTTTCCTGCTTGATAGTTATGGTTTCCTGCTTGACAGTTATCTAGAGACAGCTAGGTTTCCTGCTTGATAGTTATCTAGAGACCACTAGGTTTCTTGCTTGATAGTTATCTAGAGACAACTAGGTTTACTGCTTGAAGTTATCTACAGACCCCTAGGTTTCCTGCGTGATAGTTATTTAGAGACCTCTATAGTTATGTAGACACCACTAGGTTTCCTGCTTGATAGTTATATAGAGACCTGTAGGTTTCCTGCTTGATAGTTATATAGAGACCACTTGGTTTCTTGCTTGATAGCTACCTAAAGAGCACTATGTTTCCTGCTTGATAGTTATAAAGAGACCACTAGATTTCCTGCTTAATAGTTATCTAGAGGTTACTAGGTTTCCTGCTTGATATTTATCTAGAGACCAATAGTTTTCCTGCTTGATAGTTATCTACAGACCCCTAAGATTCCTCCTTGATAGTTATATAGAGACTACTAGGTTTGCTGCTTGATTGTCATCTAGAGACCACTAGGTTTTCTGGATGATAATTATCTTGGAATCACTAGCGGCTAGATTTAGAGTTTTGTCGGTAACGACCCGCGTAGCTAACGCTAGCTTTTTTCTGGCCGCACCTTTAAAATAACTCTGGTATTGAGAGTCCACAGAATGGCTGCGTTAGGCTCCAAAAAAGGAGCGTAGAGCATATTTAACGCCACTGCAACTCTCGATACCAGAGTTGCTTACGGACGCGGCCAGCTTAAAATACGTGCTCGTGCACGATTCCCCCATAGGAAACAATGGGGCAGTTTGAGCTGAAAAAAAACCTAACACCTGCAAAAAAGCCGCGTTCAGCTCCTAACGCTGCCCCATTGTTTCCTATGGGGAAACACTTCCTACGTCTGCACCTAACACTCTAACATGTACCCCGAGTATAAACACCCCTAACCTTACACTTATTAACCCCTATTCTGCCGCCCCCGCTATCGCTGACCCCTGCATATTATTATTAACCCCTAATCTGCCGCTCCGTAAACCGCCGCTACTTACATTATCCCTATGTACCCCTAATCTGCTGCCCCTAACACCGACGACCCCTATATTATATTTATTAACCCCTAATCTGCCCCCCACAACGTCGCCTCCACCTGCCTACACTTATAAACCCTATTCTGCCTACCGGACCGCACCGCTATTATAATAAAGTTATTAACCCTTAATCCGCCTCACTAACCCTATAATAAATAGTATTAACCCCTAATCTGCCCTCCCTAACATCGCCGACACCTAACTTCAAACATTAACCCCTAATCTGCCGACTGGAGCTCACCGCTATTCTAATAAATGTAGATTATGTAATTTATTTAAGAAGAGTTAATTAATTTCGTTAGATTAAAATTATATTTAATTTAGGGGAGTGTTAGGGTTAGATTTAGCTTTAGGGGTTAATACATTTATTAGAATAGTGGTGAGCTCCAGTCGGCAGATTAGGGGTTAATGTTTGAAGTTAGGTGTCGGCGATGTTAGGGAGGGCAGATTAGGGGTTAATACTATTTATTATAGGGTTATTGGGCGGGAGTGAGGCGGATTAGGGGTTAATAACTTTATTATAGTAGCGGTGCGGTCCGCTCGGCAGATTAGGGGTTAATAAGTGTAGGCAGGTGGAGGCGACGTTGTGGGGGGCAGGTTAGGGGTTAATAAATATAATATAGGGGTCGGCAGTGTTAGGGGCAGCAGATTAGGGGTACATAAGTATAACGTAGGTGGCGGTCGGCAGATTAGGGGTTAAAAAAATGTCATCGAGTGGCGGCGATGTGGGGGGGCCTCGGTTTAGGGGTGCATAGGTAGTTTATGGGTGTTAGTGTACTTTAGAGCACAGTAGTTAAGAGCTTTATAAACAGGCGTTAGCCCAGAAAGCTCTTAACTACTGACTTTTTTCTGCGGCTGGAGTTTTGTCGTTAGATTTCTAACGCTCACTTCAGCCACGACTCTAAATACCGGCGTTAGAAAGATCCCATTGAAAAGATAGGATATGCAACTGACGTAAGGGGATCTGCTGTATGGAAAAGTCGCGGCTGGAAAGTGAGCGTTAGACCCTTTCCTGACTGACTCCAAATACCGGCGGTAGCCTAAAACCAGCGTTAGGAGCCTCTAACGCTGGTTTTCACGGCTACTGCCAAACTCTAAATCTAGGCCTAGGTTTCTTGCTTTATAGTTATCTAGAGACCACTAGGTTTCCTGCTTGATAGTTACATAGAGACCACTTGGTTTCTTGCTTGATAGTTACCTAAAGAGCACTATGTTTCCTGCTTGATAGTTATATAGAGATCACTAGGTTTCCTGCTTGATATTTATCTAGAGACCAATAGGTTTCCTGCTTGATAGTTATCTACAGACCCCTAGGATTCCTCCTTGATAGTTATATAGAGACTACTAGGTTTGCTGCTTGATTGTCATCTAGAGACCAATAGGTTTCTTACTTGACAGTTATCTCGAGACCACTAGTTTTTCTTCTTGATAGTTATCTACAGACCACTTGTTTCCTGTGTGATAGTTATCTACAGACCCCTAGGTTTCATGCTTGATAGTCATCTAGAGAAAACTAGGTTTCCTGCTTGATAGCTATATAGAGACCACTAGGTTTTCTGCTTTATAGTTATATAGAGACCACTAGGTTTCCTGATTGATAGTTATATAGAGACCATTAGGTTTCCTGCTTGATAGTTATATAGAGACCACTAGGTTTCCTGCTTGATAGTTATATAGAGACCACTAGGTTTCTTGCTTGATAGTTATATAGAGACCACTAGGTTTCCTGCTTGATAGTTATCTACAGACCCCTAGGATTCCTCCTTGATAGTTATATAGAGACTACTAGGTTTGCTGCTTGATTGTCATCTAGAGACCAATAGGTTTCTTACTTGACAGTTATCTCGAGACCACTAGTTTTTCTTCTTGATAGTTATCTACAGACCACTTGTTTCCTGTGTGATAGTTATCTACAGACCCCTAGGTTTCATGCTTGATAGTCATCTAGAGAAAACTAGGTTTCCTGCTTGATAGCTATATAGAGACCACTAGGTTTTCTGCTTTATAGTTATATAGAGACCACTAGGTTTCCTGATTGATAGTTATATAGAGACCATTAGGTTTCCTGCTTGATAGTTATATAGAGACCAATAGGTTTCCTGATTGATAGTTATATAGAGACCATTAGGTTTCCTGCTTTATAGTTATATAGAGACCACTAGGTTTCCTGCTTGATAGCTATATAGAGACCACTAGGTTTTCTGCTTTATAGTTATATAGAGACCACTAGGTTTCCTGATTGATAGTTATATAGAGACCATTAGGTTTCCTGCTTGATAGTTATATAGAGACCACTAGGTTTCCTGCTTGATAGTTATATAGAGACCACTAGGTTTCCTGCTTGATAGTTATATAGAGACCACTAGGTTTCCTGCTTGATAGTTATATAGAGACCACTAGGATTCTTCCTTGATAGTTATATAGAGACTACTAGGTTTGCTGCTTGATTGTCATCTAGAGACCAATAGGTTTCTTACTTGACAGTTATCTCGAGACCACTAGTTTTTCTTCTTGATAGTTATCTACAGACCACTTGTTTCCTGTTTGATAGTTATCTACAGACCCCTAGGTTTCATGCTTGATAGTTATATAGAGATCTCTAGGTTTCTTGCTTGATAGTCATCTAGAGAAAACTAGGTTTCCTACTTGATAGTTCTTTAGAGACCACTAGGTTTCTTGCTTGATTGTTATCTAGAGATCACTAGGTTTGCTGCTTGATAGTTACTGTTTATAGAGATCACTAGGGCCTAGATTTGGAGTTCGGTGGTAAAAGGGCTGTTAACGCTCCGCGGGCTTTTTTCTGGCCGCACCATAAATTTAACTCTGGTATCGAGAGTTTAATCAAATGCTGCGTTAGGCTCCAAAAAAGGAGCGTAGAGCATTTTTACCGCAAATGCAACTCTCGATACCAGAGTTGCTTACGGACGCGGCCGGCCTCAAAATCGTGCTCGTGCACGATTCTCCCATAGGAAACAATGGGGCTGTTTGAGCTGAAAAAAAACCTGCAAAAAAGCAGCGTTCAGCTCCTAACGCAGCCCCATTGTTTCCTATGGGGAAACACTTCCTACGTCTGCACCTAACACCCTAACATGTACCCCGAGTCTAAACACCCCTAACCTTACACTTATTAACCCCTAATCTGCCGCCCCCGCTATCGCTGACCCCTGCATATTTTTTTTAACCCCTAATCTGCCGCTCCGTAAACCGCCGCAACCTACGTTATCCCTATGTACCCCTAATCTGCTGCCCTAACATCGCCGACCCCTATATTATATTTATTAACCCCTAATCTGCCCCCCTCAACGTCGCCGACACCTGCCTACACTTATTAACTCCTAATCTGCCGAGCGGACCTCACCGCTACTATAATAAATGTATTAACCCCTAAAGCTAAGTCTAACCCTAATACTATAGCTACAATATAAATTATAATTATATTATAGCTATTTTAGGATTAATATTTATTTTACAGGCAACTTTGTAATTATTTTAACCAGGTACAATAGCTATTAAATAGTTAAGAACTATTTAATAGTTACCTAGTTAAAATAATAACAAATTTACCTGTAAAATAAATCCTAACCTAAGATATAATTAAACCTAACACTACCCTATCAATAAATTAATTAAATAAACTACCTACAATTACCTACAATTAACCTAACACTACACTATAAATAAATTAATTAAACACAATTGCTACAAATAAATACAATTAAATAAACTAGCTAAAGTACAAAAAATAAAAAAGAACTAAGTTACAAAAAATAATAAAATATTTACAAACATAAGAAAAATATTACAACAATTTTAAACTAATTACACCTACTCTAAGCCCCCTAATAAAATAACAAAGCCCCCCAAAATAAAAAATTCCCTACCCTATTCTAAATTAAAAAAGTTACAAGCTCTTTTACCTTACCAGCCCTGAACAGGGCCCTTTGCGGGGCATGCCCCAAGGATTTCAGCTCTTTTGCCTGTAAAAAAAAACATACCATACCCCCCCCAACATTACAACCCACCACCCACATACCCCTAATCTAACCCAAACCCCCCCTTAAATAAACCTAACACCAAGCCCCTGAAGATCTTCCTACCTTGTCTTCACCATACCAGGTTCACCGATCCTTCCTGGCTCCAACATCTTCATCCAACCCAAGCGGGGGTTGGCGATCCATCATCCGGTGCTGAAGAGGTCCAGAAGAGGCTCCAAAGTCTTCCTCCTATCCGGCAAGAAGAGGACATCCGGACCGGCAAACATCTTCTCCAAGCGGCATCTTCAATCTTCTTCCATCCGGTGCGGAGCGGGTCCATCTTGAAGCAGGCGACGCGGATCCATCCTCTTCTTCCGTTGTCTCCCGACGAATGACGGTTCCTTTAAGGGACGTCATCCAAGATGGCATCCCTCGAATTCCGATTGGCTGATAGGATTCTATCAGCCAATCGGAATTAAGGTAGGAATTTTCTGATTGGCTGATGGAATCAGCCAATCAGAATCAAGTTCAATCCGATTGGCTGATCCAATCAGCCAATCAGATTGAGCTCGCATTCTATTGGCTGTTCCGATCAGCCAATAGAATGCGAGCTCAATCTGATTGGCTGATTGGATCAGCCAATCGGATTGAACTTGATTCTGATTGGCTGATTCCATCAGCCAATCAGAAAATTCCTACCTTAATTCCGATTGGCTGATAGAATCCTATCAGCCAATCGGAATTCGAGGGACGCCATCTTGGATGACGTCCCTTAAAGGAACCGTCATTCGTCGGGAGACAACGGAAGAAGAGGATGGATCCGCGTCGCCTGCTTCAAGATGGACCCGCTCCGCACCGGATGGAAGAAGATTGAAGATGCCGCTTGGAGAAGATGTTTGCCGGTCCGGATGTCCTCTTCTTGCCGGATAGGAGGAAGACTTTGGAGCCTCTTCTGGACCTCTTCAGCACCGGATGATGGATCGCCAACCCCCGCTTGGGTTGGATGAAGATGTTGGAGCCAGGACGGATCGGTGAACCTGGTATGGTGAAGACAAGGTAGGAAGATCTTCAGGGGCTTAGTGTTAGGTTTATTTAAGGGGGGTTTGGGTTAGATTAGGGGTATGTGGGGGGTGGGTTGTAATGTTGGGGGGGGGTATGGTATGTTTTTTTTTACAGGCAAAAGAGCTGAAATCCTTGGGGCATGCCCCGCAAAGGGCCCTGTTCAGGGCTGGTAAGGTAAAAGAGCTTGTAACTTTTTTAATTTAGAATAGGGTAGGGAATTTTTTATTTTGGGGGGCTTTGTTATTTTATTAGGGGGCTTAGAGTAGGTGTAATTAGTTTAACATTGTTGTAATATTTTTCTTATGTTTGTAAATATTTTATTATTTTTTTGTAACTTAGTTCTTTTTTATTTTTTGTACTTTAGCTAGTTTATTTAATTGTATTTATTTGTAGCAATTGTGTTTAATTAATTATTGATAGTGTAGTGTTAGGTTAATTGTAGGTAATTGTAGGTAGTTTATTTAATTAATTTATTGATAGGGTAGTGTTAGTTTTAATTATATCTTAGGTTAGGATTTATTTTACAGGTAAATTTGTTATTATTTTAACTAGGTAACTATTAAATAGTTCTTAACTATTTAATAGCTATTGTACCTGGTTAAAATAATTACAAAGTTGCCTGTAAAATAAATATTAATCCTAAAATAGCTACAATGTAATTATAATTTATATTGTAGCTATATTAGGATTTATTTTACAGGTAAGTATTTAGCTTTAAATAGGAATAAGTTATTTAATAAGAGTTAATTTATTTCGTTAGATTTAAATTATATTTAACTTAGGGGGGTGTTAGTGTTAGGGTTAGAGTTAGCTTTAGGGGTTAAATAATTTATTAGAATAGCGGTGAGCTCCAGTCGGCAGATTAGGTGTTAATGTTTGAAGTTAGGTGTCGGCGATGTTAGGGAGGGCAGATTAGGGGTTAATACTATTCATGATAGGGTTAGTGAGGCGGGTTAGGGGTTAATAACTGTTCCAATCAGCCAATAGAATGCGAGCTCAATCTGATTGGCTGATTGGATCAGCCAATCGGATTGAACTTGATTCTGATTGGCTGATTCCATCAGCCAATCAGAAAATTCCTACCTTAATTCCGATTGGCTGATAGAATCCTATCAGCCAATCGGAATTCGAGGGACGCCATCTTGGATGACGTCCCTTAAAGGAACCGTCATTCGTCGGGAGACAACGGAAGAAGAGGATGGATCCGCGTCGCCTGCTTCAAGATGGAACCGCTCCGCACCGGATGGAAGAAGATTGAAGATGCCGCTTGGAGAAGATGTTTTCCGGTCCGGATGTCCTCTTCTTGCCGGATAGGAGGAAGACTTTGGAGCCTCTTCTGGACCTCTTCAGCACCGGATGATGGATCGCCAACCCCCGCTTGGGTTGGATGAAGATGTTGGAGCCAGGACGGATCGGTGAACCTGGTATGGTGAAGACAAGGTAGGAAGATCTTCAGGGGCTTAGTGTTAGGTTTATTTAAGGGGGGTTTGGGTTAGATTAGGGGTATGTGGGTGGTGGGTTGTAATGTTGGGGGGGTATGGTATGTTTTTTTTTACAGGCAAAAGAGCTGAAATCCTTGGGGCATGCCCCGCAAAGGGCCCTGTTCAGGGCTGGTAAGGTAAAAGAGCTTGTAACTTTTTTAATTTAGAATAGGGTAGGGAATTTTTTATTTTGGGGGGCTTTGTTATTTTATTAGGGGGCTTAGAGTAGGTGTAATTAGTTTAAAATTGTTGTAAGATTTTTCTTATGTTTGTAAATATTTTATTATTTTTTGTAACTTAGTTCTTTTTTATTTTTTGTTCTTTAGCTAGTTTATTTAATTGTATTTATTTGTAGCAATTGTGTTTAATTAATTTATTGATAGTGTAGTGTTAGGTTAATTGTAGGTAATTGTAGGTAGTTTATTTAATTATTTTATTGATAGGGTAGTGTTAGGTTTAATTATATCTTAGGTTAGGATTTATTTTACAGGTAAATTTGTTATTATTTTAACTAGGTAACTATTAAATAGTTCTTAACTATTTAATAGCTATTGTACCTGGTTAAAATAATTACAAAGTTACCTGTAAAATAAATATTAATCCTAAAATAGCTATAATATAATTATAATTTATATTGTAGCTATATTAGGATTTATTTTACAGGTAAGTATTTAGCTTTAAATAGGAATAAGTTATTTAATAAGAGTTAATTTATTTCGTTAGATGTAAATTATATTTAAATTAGCCAATCGGAATTCGAGGGACGCCATCTTGGATGACGTCCCTTAAAGGAACCGTCATTCGTCGGGAGACAACGGAAGAAGAGGATGGATCCGCGTCGCCTGCTTCAAGATGGACCCGCTCCGCACCGGATGGAAGAAGATTGAAGATGCCGCTTGGAGAAGATGTTTGCCGGTCCGGATGTCCTCTTCTTGCCGGATAGGAGGAAGACTTTGGAGCCTCTTCTGGACCTCTTCAGCACCGGATGATGGATCGCCAACCCCCGCTTGGGTTGGATGAAGATGTTGGAGCCAGGACGGATCGGTGAACCTGGTATGGTGAAGACAAGGTAGGAAGATCTTCAGGGGCTTAGTGTTAGGTTTATTTAAGGGGGGTTTGGGTTAGATTAGGGGTATGTGGGTGGTGGGTTGTAATGTTGGGGGGGGTATGGTATGTTTTTTTTTACAGGCAAAAGAGCTGAAATCCTTGGGGCATGCCCCGCAAAGGGCCCTGTTCAGGGCTGGTAAGGTAAAAGAGCTTGTAACTTTTTTAATTTAGAATAGGGTAGGGAATTTTTTATTTTGGGGGGCTTTGTTATTTTATTAGGGGGCTTAGAGTAGGTGTAATTAGTTTAAAATTGTTGTAAGATTTTTCTTATGTTTGTAAATATTTTATTATTTTTTGTAACTTAGTTCTTTTTTATTTTTTGTACTTTAGCTAGTTTATTTAATTGTATTTATTTGTAGCAATTGTGTTTAATTAATTTATTGATAGTGTAGTGTTAGGTTAATTGTAGGTAATTGTAGGTAGTTTATTTAATTATTTTATTGATAGGGTAGTGTTAGGTTTAATTATATCTTAGGTTAGGATTTATTTTACAGGTAAATTTGTTATTATTTTAACTAGGTAACTATTAAATAGTTCTTAACTATTTAATAGCTATTGTACCTGGTTAAAATAATTACAAAGTTACCTGTAAAATAAATATTAATCCTAAAATAGCTATAATATAATTATAATTTATATTGTAGCTATATTAGGATTTATTTTACAGGTAAGTATTTAGCTTTAAATAGGAATAAGTTATTTAATAAGAGTTAATTTATTTCGTTAGATGTAAATTATATTTAAATTAGGAGGGTGTTAGTATTAGGGTTAGACTTAGCTTTAGGGGTTAATACATTTATTATAGTAGCGGTGAGGTCCGCTCGGCAGATTAGGGGTTAATAATTGAAGGTAGGTGTCTGCGATGTTAGGGAGGGCAGATTAGGGGTTAATACTATTTATGATAGGGTTAGTGAGGCGGATTAGGGGTTAATAACTTTATTATAGTAGCGCTCAGGTCCGCTCGGCAGATTAGGGGTTAATAAGTGTAGGCAGGTGTCGGCGACGTTGAGGGGGGCAGATTAGGGGTTAATAAATATAATATAGGGGTCGGCGATGTTAGGGCAGCAGATTAGGGGTACATAGGGATAACGTAGGTTGCGGCGGTTTACGGAGCGGCAGATTAGGGGTTAAAAAAAATATGCAGGGGTCAGCGATAGCGGGGGCGGCAGATTAGGGGTTAATAAGTGTAAGGTTAGGGGTGTTTAGACTCGGGGTACATGTTAGGGTGTTAGGTGCAGACGTAGGAAGTGTTTCCCCATAGGAAACAATGGGGCTGCGTTAGGAGCTGAACGCTGCTTTTTTGCAGGTGTTAGGTTTTTTTTCAGCTCAAACAGCCCCATTGTTTCCTATGGGAGAATCGTGCACGAGCACGTTTTTGAGGCCGGCCGCGTCCGTAAGCAACTCTGGTATCGAGAGTTGCATTTGCGGTAAAAATGCTCTACGCTCCTTTTTTGGAGCCTAACGCAGCATTTGATTAAACTCTCGATACCAGAGTTAAATTTATGGTGCGGCCAGAAAAAAGCCCGCGGAGCGTTAACAGCCCTTTTACCGCCGAACTCCAAATCTAGGCCTAGGTTTCTTGCTTAATAGTTATATATAGACCACTAGGTTTGCTGCTTGATAGTTACTGTTTATAGAGATCACTAAGGCCTAGATTTAGAGTTCGGCGGTAGCCGTCAAAACCAGCGTTAGAGGCTCCTAACGCTGGTTTTGGGCGCCCGCTGGTATTTGGAGTCAGTGATTAAAGGGTCTAACGCTCACTTTACAGCCGCGACTTTTCTATACCGCAGATCCCCCTACGCCATTTGCGTAGCCTATCTTTTCAATGGGATCTTTCTAACGCTGGTATTTAGAGTCGTTTCTGCAGTGAGCGTTAGAGCTCTAACGACAAGATTCCAGCCGCCTGAAAATAGCAGGAGTTAAGAGCTTTCTGGCTAACGCCGGTTTATAAAGCTCTTAACTACTGTACCCTAAAGTACACTAACACCCATAAACTACCTATGTACCCCTAAACCGAGGTCCCCCCACATCGCCGCCACTCGATTAAAAATTTTAACCCCTAATCTGCCGACCGCCACCTACGTTATACTTATGTACCCCTAATCTGCTGCCCCTAACCCCGCCGACCCCTATATTACATTTATTAACCCCTAATCTGCCCCCCACAACATCGCCGCCAGCTACTTAAAATAATTAACCCCTAATCTTCCGACCGCAAAGCGCCGCCACCTACGTTATCCCTATGTACCCCTAATCTGCTACCCCTAACACCGCCGACCCCTATATTATATTTATTAACCCCTAATCTGCCCCCCTCAACGTCGCCGACACCTGCCTACACTTATTAACCCCTAATCTGCCGAGCGGACCGCACCGCTACTATAATAAAGTTATGAACCCCTAATCCGCCTCACTAACCCTATCATAAATAGTATTAACCCCTAATCTGCCCTCCCTAACATCGCCGACACCTAACTTCAATTATTAACCCCTAATCTGACGACCGGAGCTCACCGCTATTCTAATAAATGTATTAACCCCTAAAGCTAAGTCTAACCCTAACACTAACACCCCCCTAACTTAAATATAATTTTTATCTAACGAAATAAATTAACTCTTATTAAATAAATGATTCCTATTTAAAGCTAAATACTTACCTGTAAAATACATCCTAATATAGCTAAAATATAAATTATAATTATATTATAGCTATTTTAGGATTAATATTTATTTTACAGGTAACTTTGTAATTATTTTAACCAGGTACAATAGCTATTAAATAGTTAAGAACTATTTAATAGTTACCTAGTTAAAATAATAACAAAATTACCTGTAAAATAAGTCCTAACCTAAGATATAATTAAACCTACCACTACCCTATCAATAAAATAATTAAATAAACTACCTACAATTACCTACAATTAACCTAACACTACACTATCAATACATTAATTAAACACAATTCCTACAAATAAATACAATTAAATAAACTAGCTAAAGTACAAAAAATAAAAAAGATCTAAGTTACAGAAAATAAAAAAATATTTACAAACATAATAAAAATATTACAACAATTTTAAACTAATTACACCTACTCTAAGCCCCCTAATAAAATAACAAAGACCCCCAAAATAAAAAATTCCCTACCCTATTCTAAAATACAAAAATTACAAGCTCTTTTACCTTACCAGCCCTGAACAGGGCCCTTTGCGGGGCATGCCCCAAGAATTTCAGCTCTTTTGCCTGTAAAAAAAAACATACAATACCCCCCCCCAACATTACAACCCACCACCCACATACCCCTAATCTAACCCAAACCCCCTTAAATAAACCTAACACTAATCCCCTGAAGATCTTCCTACCTTGTCTTCACCATCCAGGTATCACCGATCCGTCCTGGCTCCAAGATCTTCATCCAACCCAAGCGGGGGTTGGCGATCCATAATCCGGTGCTCCAAAGTCTTCCTCCTATCCGGCAAGAAGAGGACATCCGGACCGGCAAACATCTTCTCCAAGCGGCATCTTCTATGTTCTTCCATCCGATGACGACCGGCTCCATCTTGAAGACCTCCAGCGCGGATCCATCCTCTTCTTCCGACGACTAGACGACGAATGACGGTTCCTTTAAGGGACGTCATCCAAGATGGCGTCCCTCGAATTCCGATTGGCTGATAGGATTCTATCAGCCAATCGGAATTAAGGTAGGAATTTTCTGATTGGCTGATGGAATCAGCCAATCAGAATCAAGTTCAATCTGATTGGCTGATCCAATCAGCCAATCAGATTGAGCTCGCATTCTATTGGCTGTTCCGATCAGCCAATAGAATGCGAGCTCAATCTGATTGGCTGATTGGATCAGCCAATCGGATTGAACTTGATTCTGATTGGCTGATTCCATCAGCCAATCAGAATATTCCTACCTTTATTCCGATTGGCTGATAGAATCCTATCAGCCAATCGGAATTCGAGGGACGCCATCTTGGATGACGTCCCTTAAAGGAACCGTCATTCGTCATCTAGTCGTCGGAAGAAGAGGATGGATCCGCGCTGGAGGTCTTCAAGATGGAGCCGGTCGTCATCGGATGGAAGAACATAGAAGATGCCGCTTGGAGAAGATGTTTGCCGGTCCGGATGTCCTCTTCTTGCCGGATAGGAGGAAGACTTTGGAGCACCGGATTATGGATCGCCAACCCCCGCTTGGGTTGGATGAAGATCTTGGAGCCAGGACGGATCGGTGATACCTGGATGGTGAAGACAAGGTAGGAAGATCTTCAGGGGATTAGTGTTAGGTTTATTTAAGGGGGTTTGGGTTAGATTAGGGGTATGTGGGTGGTGGGTTGTAATGTTGGGGGGGGGGTATTGTATGTTTTTTTTTACAGGCAAAAGAGCTGAAATTCTTGGGGCATGCCCCGCAAAGGGCCCTGTTCAGGGCTGGTAAGGTAAAAGAGCTTGTAATTTTTGTATTTTAGAATAGGGTAGGGAATTTTTTATTTTGGGGGTCTTTGTTATTTTATTAGGGGGCTTAGAGTAGGTGTAATTAGTTTAAAATTGTTGTAATATTTTTCTTATGTTTGTAAATATTTTTTTATTTTCTGTAACTTAGTTCTTTTTTATTTTTTGTACTTTAGATAGTTTATTTAATTGTATTTATTTGTAGCAATTGTGTTTAATTAATTTATTGATAGTGTAGTGTTAGGTTAATTGTAGGTAATTGTAGGTAGTTTATTTAATTATTTTATTGATAGGGTAGTGTTAGGTTTAATTATATCTTAGGTTAGGATTTATTTTACAGGTAAATTTGTTATTATTTTAACTAGGTAACTATTAAATAGTTCTTAACTATTTAATAGCTATTGTACCTGGTTAAAATAATTACAAAGTTGCCTGTAAAATAAATATTAATCCTAAAATAGCTATAATATAAATGTAATTTATATTGTAGCTATATTAGGATTTATTTTACAGGTAAGTATTTAGCTTTAAATAGGAATCATTTATTTAATAAGAGTTAATTTATTTCGTTAGATAAAAAT
Source organism: Bombina bombina (assembly GCF_027579735.1). Taxonomy (NCBI): domain Eukaryota; kingdom Metazoa; phylum Chordata; class Amphibia; order Anura; family Bombinatoridae; genus Bombina; species Bombina bombina. Next base: position 9,158,014 of record NC_069503.1, on the reverse strand, counting down.
TATATTTAATTTAGGGGGGTGTTAGTGTTAGGGTTAGACTTAGCTTTAGGGGTTAATACATTTATTAGAATAGCGGTGAGCTCCGGTCGGCAGATTAGGGGTTAATAATTGAAGGTAGGTGTCGGCGATGTTAGGGAGGGCAGATTAGGGGTTAATACTATTTATGATAGGGTTAGTGAGGCGGATTAGGGGTTAATACATTTATTATAGTAGCGCTCAGGTCCGCTCGGCAGATTAGGGGTTAATAAGTGTAGGTAGGTGTCGGCGACGTTGTGGGGGGCAGATTAGGGGTTAATAAATATAACATAGGGGTCGGCGATGTTAGGGCAGCAGATTAGGGGTACATAGGGATAACGTAGGTGGCGGCGGTTTACGGATCGGCAGATTAGGGGTTAAAAGTGTAATGCAGGGGTCAGCGATAGCGGGGGCGGCAGATTAGGGGTTAATAAGTGTAAGGTTAGGGGTGTTTAGACTCGGGGTACATGTTAGAGTGTTAGGTGCAGACGTAGGAAGTGTTTCCCCATAGGAAACAATGGGGCTGCGTTAGGAGCTGAACGCTGCTTTTTTGCAGGTGTTAGGTTTTTTTTCAGCTCAAACAGCCCCATTGTTTCCTATGGGAGAATCGTGCACGAGCACGTTTTTGATGCCGGCCGCGTCCGTAAGCAACTCTGGTATCGAGAGTTGCATTTGCGGTAAAAATGCCCTACGCTCCTTTTTTGGAGCCTAACGCAGCATTTGTTTTAACTCTCGATACCAGAGTTAAATTTATGGTGCGGCCAGAAAAAAGCCAGCGGAGCGTTAACAGCCCTTTTACCGCCGAACTCTAAATCTAGGCCTAAGTTTCTTGTTTGATAGTTATATAGAGACCACTAAGTTTCTTGCTTGATAGTTATCTAGAGACCACTATGTTTCCTGCTTTATAGCTATATAGAGACCACTAGGTTTCCTGCTTAATAGTAATCTAGAGACAAGTAGGTTTCTTGCTTGATAGTTATCTAGAGACCACTAGGTTTCCTGCTTAATAGTTATCTAGAGACCACTATGTTTCTTGAGACCACTAGGTTTCTTGCTTGATAATTATATATAGACCACTAGGTTTGCTGCTTGATAGTTACTGTTTATAGAGATCACTAGGTTTCTTCTTTGATAGTTATATAGAGACCACTAAGTTTCTTGCTTGATAGTTATCTAGAGAAAACTATGTTTACTGCTTTATAGCTATATAGAGACCACTAGGTTTCCTGCTTAATAGTAATCTAGAGACAAGTAGGTTTCTTGCTTGATAGTTATCTAGAGACCACTAGGTTTCCTGCTTAATAGTTATCTAGAGACCACTAGGTTTCCTGCTTAATAGTTATCTAGAGACCACTTGGTTTCTTGCTTGATAGTTATCCGACCACTAGGTTTCCTGCTTGATAGTTACTGTTTATAGAGATCACTAGGTTTCCTGCTTGATATTAATCTAGAGACCACTAGGTTTCCTGCTTGATATTTATCTAGCGACCACTTGGTTTGTAGCTTGATAGTTATATAGAGAGCAATAGGTTTCCTGCTTGATAGTTATCTAGAGACTACTAGGTTTCTTGCTTGATAGTTATCTAGAGATTGCTAGGTTTCTTACTTGATAGTTATCTAGTGACAGTTAGGTTTCCTGCTTGATAGCTATGGTTTCCTGCTTGTTAGTTATCTAGAGGTCGCTAGGTTTCCTGCTTGATAGTTATCTAGAGACCACTAGGTTTCATGCTTGATAGTTATCAAGAGACCACTAGGTTTCCTGCTTGATAGTTATCTAGAGACCACTAGGTTTCCTGCTTGATAGTTATCTAGAGACCACTAGGTTTCCTGCTTGATAGTTATCTAGAGACCACTAGGTTTCCTGCTTGATAGTTATCTACAGACCCCTAGGTTTCCTGCTTGATAGCTATCTAGAGACCGCTAGGTTTCCTGCTTGATAGTTATCTAGAGACTACTAGGTTTCTTGCTTGATAGTTTTCTAGAGAAATCTAGGTTTCTTGCTTGATAGTTATCTAGAGATTGCTAGGTTTCTTACTTGATAGTTATCTAGTGACAGTTAGGTTTCCTGCTTGATAGCTATGGTTTCCTGCTTGTTAGTTATCTAGAGGCCGCTAGGTTTCCTGCTTGATAGTTATCTAGAGACCACTAGGTTTCATGCTTGATAGTTATCAAGAGACCACTAGGTTTCCTGCTTGATAGTTATCTAGAGACCACTAGGTTTCCTGCTTGATAGTTATCTAGAGACCACTAGGTTTCCTGCTTGATAGTTATCTAGAGACCACTAGGTTTCCTGCTTGATAGTTATCTACAGACCCCTAGGTTTCCTGCTTGATAGCTATCTAGAGACCGCTAGGTTTCCTGCTTGATAGTTATCTAGAGACTACTAGGTTTCTTGCTTGATAGTTTTCTAGAGAAATCTAGGTTTCTTGCTTGATAGTTATCTAGAGATTGCTAGGTTTCTTACTTGATAGTTATCTAGTGACAGTTAGGTTTCCTGCTTGATAGCTATGGTTTCCTGCTTGTTAGTTATCTAGAGGCCGCTAGGTTTCCTGCTTGATAGTTATCTAGAGACCACTAGGTTTCATGCTTGATAGTTATCAAGAGACCACTAGGTTTCCTGCTTGATAGTTATCTAGAGACCACTAGGTTTCCTGCTTGATAGTTATCTAGAGACCACTAGGTTTCCTGCTTGATAGTTATCTAGAGACCACTAGGTTTCCTGCTTGATAGTTATCTACAGACCCCTAGGTTTCCTGCTTGATAGCTATCTAGAGACCGCTAGGTTTCCTGCTTGATAGTTATCTAGAGACTACTAGGTTTATTGCTTGATAGTTTTCCAGAGAAATCTAGGTTTCTTGCTTGATAGTTATCTAGATATTGCTGCTAAGTTTCTTACTTGATAGTTATCTACAGACCCCTAGGTTTCCTGCTTGATAGTTATATCTAGAGACAACTAGGTTTCTTGCTTGATAGTTATCTATAGACCACCGAGTTTCCTGCTTAAAAGTTATATAGAGACCACTAGGTTTCCTGCTTGATAGTTATTTAGAGACCACTAGGTTTCCTTCTTGATAGTTATATAGAGACCACTAGGTTTCCTGCTTGATAGTTATATAGAGACCACTAGGTTTCCAGCTTGATAGTTATATAGAGACCACTTGGTTTCTTGCTTGATAGTTACCTAAAGAGCACTATGTTTCCTGCTTGATAGTTATATAGAGACCACTAGATTTCCTGCTTAATAGTTATCTAGAGATCACTAGGTTTCCTGCTTGATAGTTATCTAGAGACCACTAGGTTTCATGCTTGATAGTTATATAGAGATCTCTAGGTTTCTTGCTTGATAGTCATCTAGAGAAAACTAGGTTTCCTGCTTGATAGTTCTTTAGAGACCACTAGGTTTCTTGCTTGATTGTTATCTAGAGATCACTAGGTTTCTTGCTTAATAGTTATATATAGACCACTAGGTTTGCTGCTTGATAGTTACTGTTTATAGAGATCACTAGGTTTCTTGTTTGATAGTTATATAGAGACCACTAAGTTTCTTGCTTGATAGTTATCTAGAGACCACTATGTTTCCTGCTTTATAGCTATATAGAGACCACTAGGTTTCCTGCTTAATAGTTATATAGAGACCACTAGGTTTCCTGCTTGATAGTTATCTAGAGACCACTAGGTTTCCTGCTTAATAGTTATCTAGAGACCACTATGTTTCTTGAGACCACTAGGTTTCTTGCTTGATAGTTATATATAGACCTCTAGGTTTGCTGCTTGATAGTTACTGTTTATAGAGATCACTAGGGCCTAGATTTGGAGTTCGGCGGTAGCCGTCAAAACCAGCGTTAGAGGCTCCTAACGCTGGTTTTGGCCGCCCGCTGGTATTTGGAGTCAGTGATTAAAGGGTCTAACGCTCACTTTACAGCCGCGACTTTTCCATACCGCAGATCCCCCTACGCCATTTGCGTAGCCTATCTTTTCAATGGGATATTTCTAACGCTGGTATTTAGAGTCGTTTCTGAAGTGAGCGTTAGAGCTCTATCGACAAAATTCCAGCCGCCTGAAAATAGCAGGAGTTAAGAGCTTTCTGGCTAACGCCGGTTCATAAAGCTCTTAACTACTGTACCCTAAAGTACACTAACACCCATAAACTACCTATGTACCCCTAAACCGAGGTCCCCCCACACCGCCGCCACTCGATTAAAATTTTTAACCCCTAATCTGCCGACCGCCACCTACGTTATATTTATGTACCCCTAATCTGCTGCCCCTAACCCCGCCGACCCCTATATTATATTTATTAACCCCTAACCTGCCCCCCACAACGTCGCCGCCAGCTACTTACAATAATTAACCCCTAATCTTCCGACCGCAAATCGCCGCCACCTACGTTATCCCTATGTACCCCTAATCTGCTGCCCCTAACATCGCCGACCCCTATATTATATTTATTAACCCCTAATCTGCCCCCCTCAACGTCGCCGACACCTGCCTACACTTATTAACCCCTAATCTGCCGAGCGGACCTGAGCGCTACTATAATAAATGTATTGGCTGATCGGAACAGCCAATAGAATGCAAGCTCAATCTGATTGGCTGATTGGATCAGCCAATCGGATTGAACTTGATTCTGATTGGCTGATTCCATCAGCCAATCAGAATATTCCTACCTTAATTCCGATTGGCTGATAGAATCCTATCAGCCAATCGGAATTCGAGGGACGCCATCTTGGATGACGTCCCTTAAAGGAACCGTCATTAGTCGGGAGACATCGGAAGAAGAGGATGGATCCGCGTCGCCTGCTTCAAGATGGACCCGCTCCGCACCGGATGGAAGAAGATCGAAGATGCCGCTTGGAGAAGATGTTTGCCGGTCCGGATGTCCTCTTCTTGCCGGATAGGAGGAAGACTTTGGAGCACCGGATTATGGATCGCCAACCCCCGCTTGGGTTGGATGAAGATCTTGGAGCCAGGACGGATCGGTGATACCTGGCATGGTGAAGACAAGGTAGGAAGATCTTCAGGGGCTTAGTGTTAGGTTTATTTAAGGGGGGTTTGGGTTAGATTAGGGGTATGTGGGTGGTGGGTTGTAATGTTGGGGGGGGGTATTGTATGTTTTTTTTTACAGGCAAAAGAGCTGAAATTCTTGGGGCATGCCCCGCAAAGGGCCCTGTTCAGGGCTGGTAAGGTAAAAGAGCTTGTAACTTTTTTAATTTAGAATAGGGTAGGGAATTTTTTATTTTGGGGGGCTTTGTTATTTTATTAGGGGGCTTAGAGTAGGTGTAATTAGTTTAAAATTGTTGTAATATTTTTCTTATGTTTGTAAATATTTTTTTATTTTCTGTAACTTAGTTCTTTTTTATTTTTTGTACTTTAGCTAGTTTATTTAATTGTATTTATTTGTAGCAATTGTGTTTAATTAATTTATTGATAGTGTAGTGTTAGGTTAATTGTAGGTAATTGTAGGTAGTTTATTTAATTATTTTATTGATAGGGTAGTGTTAGGTTTAATTATATCTTAGGTTAGGATTTATTTTACAGGTAAATTTGTTATTATTTTAACTAGGTAACTATTAAATAGTTCTTAACTATTTAATAGCTATTGTACCTGGTTAAAATAATTACAAAGTTGCCTGTAAAATAAATATTAATCCTAAAATAGCTATAATATAATTATAATTTATATTGTAGCTATATTAGGATTTATTTTACAGGTAAGTATTTAGCTTTAAATAGGAATAAGTTATTTAATAAGAGTTAATTTATTTTGTTAGATAAAAATTATATTTAACTTAGGGGGGTGTTAGTGTTAGGGTTAGACTTAGCTTTAGGGGTTAATACATTTATTAGAATAGCGGTGAGCTCCGGTCGGCAGATTAGGGGTTAATAATTGAAGGTAGGTGTCGGCGATGTTAGGGAGGGCAGATTAGGGGTTAATACTATTTATGATAGGGTTAGTGAGGCGGATTAGGGGTTAATAACTTTATTATAGTAGCGCTCAGGTCCGCTCGGCAGATTAGGGGTTAATAAGTGTAGGTAGGTGTCGGCGACGTTGTGGGGGGCAGATTAGGGGTTAATAAATATAACATAGGGGTCGGCGATGTTAGGGCAGCAGATTAGGGGTACATAGGGATAACGTAGGTGGCGGCGTTTTACGGAGCGGCAGATTAGGGGTTAAAAGTGTAATGCAGGGGTCAGCGATAGCGGGGGCGGCAGATTAGGGGTTAATAAGTGTAAGGGTAGGGGTGTTTAGACTCGGGGTACATGTTAGGGTGTTAGGTGCAGACGTAGGAAGTGTTTCCCCATAGGAAACAATGGGGCTGCGTTAGGAGCTGAACGCTGCTTTTTTGCAGGTGTTAGGTTTTTTTTCAGCTCAAACAGTCCCATTGTTTCCTATGGGAGAATCGTGCACGAGCACGTTTTTGAGGCCGGCCGCGTCCGTAAGCAACTCTGGTATCGAGAGTTGCATTTGCGGTAAAAATGCTCTACGCTCCTTTTTTGGAGCCTAACGCAGCATTTGTTTTAACTCTCGATACCAGAGTTAAATTTATGGTGCGGCCAGAAAAAAGCCCGCGGAGCGTTAACAGCCCTTTTACCGCCGAACTCCAAATCTAGGCCTAGGTTTCTTGTTTGATAGTTATATAGAGACCACTAAGTTTCTTGCTTGATAGTTATCTAGAGAAAACTATGTTTCCTGCTTTATAGCTATATAGAGACCACTAGGTTTCCTGCTTAATAGTAATCTAGAGACAAGTAGGTTTCTCGCTTGATAGTTATCTAGAGACCACTAGGTTTCCTGCTTAATAGTTATCTAGAGACCACTAGGTTTCCTGCTTAATAGTTATCTAGAGACCACTTGGTTCTTGCTTGATAGTTATCCGACCACTAGGTTTCCTGCTTGATAGTTACTGTTTATAGAGATCACTAGGTTTCCTGCTTGATATTAATCTAGAGACCACTAGGTTTCCTGCTTGATATTTATCTAGAGACCACTTGGTTTGTAGCTTGATAGTTATATAGAGAGCAATAGGTTTCCTGCTTGATAGTTATCTAGAGACTACTAGGTTTCTTGCTTGATAGTTTTCTAGAGAAATCTAGGTTTCTTGCTTGATAGTTATCTAGAGATTGCTAGGTTTCTTACTTGATAGTTATCTAGTGACAGTTAGGTTTCCTGCTTGATAGCTATAGTTTCCTGCTTGTTAGTTATCTAGAGGCCGCTAGGTTTCCTGCTTGATAGTTATCTAGAGACCACTAGGTTTCATGCTTGATAGTTATCAAGAGACCACTAGGTTTCCTGCTTGATAGTTATCTAGAGACCACTAGGTTTCCTGCTTGATAGTTATCTAGAGACCCCTAGGTTTCCTGCTTGATAGTTATCTAGAGACCACTAGGTTTCCTGCTTGATAGTTATCTACAGACCCCTAGGTTTCCTGCTTGATAGCTATCTAGAGACCGCTAGGTTTCCTGCTTGATAGTTATCTAGAGACTACTAGGTTTCCTGCTTGATAGCTATCTAGAGACCGCTAGGTTTCCTGCTTGATAGTTATCTAGAGACTACTAGGTTTATTGCTTGATAGTTTTCCAGAGAAATCTAGGTTTCTTGCTTGATAGTTATCTAGAGATTGCTAAGTTTCTTACTTGATAGTTATCTACAGACCCCTAGGTTTCCTGCTTGATAGTTATATCTAGAGGCAACTAGGTTTCTTGCTTGATAGTTATCTATAGACCACCGAGTTTCTTGCTTAATAGTTATATAGAGACCACTAGGTTTCCTGCTTGATAGTTATTTAGAGACCACTAGGTTTCCTTCTTGATAGTTATATAGAGACCACTAGGTTTCCTGCTTGATAGTTATATAGAGACCACTAGGTTTCCTGCTTGATAGTTATATAGAGACCACTTGGTTTCTTGCTTGATAGTTACCTAAAGAGCACTATGTTTCCTGCTTGATAGTTATATAGAGACCACTAGATTTCCTGCTTAATAGTTATCTAGAGATCACTAGGTTTCCTGCTTGATAGTTATCTTGAGACCACTAGGTTTCCTTCTTGATAGTTATCTAGAGACCACTAGGTTTTTTTGCTTGATAGTTTTTTTACAGACCCCTAAGTTTCCTGCTTGATAGCTATCTAGAGACTGCTAGGTTTCCTGCTTGATAGTTAACTAGAGACCACTAGGTTTCTTGCTGGATAGTTATCTAGAGACCACTAGGTTTCCTGCTTGATAGTTATTTAGAGACCACTAGGTTTCCTGCTTGATAGTTATCTACACGCCCCTAAGTTTACTGCTTTTTAGTTATCTAGAGACCACTAGGTTTCCTGCTTGATAGTTATCTAGAAACCAATAGGTTTAATACTTGATAGTTATTTAGAGACAACTAGGTTTCCTTCTTGATAGTTATCTAGAGACCACTAGGTTTTTTTGCTTGATAGTTTTTTTACAGACCCCTAAGTTTCCTGCTTGATAGCTATCTAGAGACTGCTAGGTTTCCTGCTTGATAGTTAACTAGAGACCACTAGGTTTCTTGCTGGATAGTTATCTAGAGACCACTAGGTTTCCTGCTTGATAGTTATCTAGAGATCACTAGGTTTCCTGCTTGATAGTTATCTAGAGACCACTAGGTTTCCTTCTTGATAGTTATCTAGAGACCACTAGGTTTTTTTGCTTGATAGTTTTTTTACAGACCCCTAAGTTTCCTACTTGATAGCTATCTAGAGACTGCTAGGTTTCCTGTTTGATAGTTAACTAGAGACCACTAGGTTTCTTGCTGGATAGTTATCTAGAGACCACTAGGTTTCCTGCTTGATAGTTATTTAGAGACCACTAGGTTTCCTGCTTGATAGTTATCTACACACCCCTAAGTTTACTGCTTTTTAGTTATCTAGAGACCACTAGATTTCCTGCTTAATAGTTATCTAGAGATCACTAGGTTTCCTGCTTGATAGTTATCTAGAGACCACTAGGTTTCCTTCTTGATAGTTATCTAGAGACCACTAGGTTTTTTTGCTTGATAGTTTTTTTACAGACCCCTAAGTTTCCTGCTTCATAGCTATCTAGAGACTGCTAGGTTTCCTGCTTGATAGTTAACTAGAGACCACTAGGTTTCTTGCTGGATAGTTATCTAGAGACCACTAGATTTCCTGCTTGATAGTTATCTAGAGACCACTTGGGTTCCTTGATTGATAGTTATATAGAGACCACTAGGTTTCTTGCTTGATAGTCATATAGAGACCACTAGGTTTCTTGCTTGATAGTTACTGTATATATAGACCACTAGGTTTCCTGCTTGATAGTTATCTAGTGACCACTAGATTTCCTGCTTGATAGTTATCTAGAGACCACTTGGGTTCCTTGATTGATAGTTATATAGAGACCACTAGGTTTCTTGCTTGATAGTCATATAGAGACCACTAGGTTTCCTGCTTGATAGTTACTGTAAATAGAGACCACTAGGTTTCCTGATTGATAGTTATCTAGAGGCCACTAGGTTTCCTGCCTGATAGTTATCTAGAGACCACTAAGTTTCCTGCTTGATAGTTATCTAGAGACCACTAGGTTTCCTTCTTAATAGTTATCTAGAGACCACTTTGTTTCTTGCTTGATAGTTATCTAGAGACCACTAGGTTTCCTGCGTAATAATTATCTAGAGACTATTAGGTTTCTTGCTTGATAGTTATAAAGAGACCACTAGGATTCCTGCTTGATAGTTATCTAGAGACTACTAGGTTTCCTTCTTGATAGTTATCTAGAGACCACTAGGTTTCCTTCTTGATAGTTATCTAGAGACCCCTAGGTTTCTTGCTTGATAGTTATAAAGAGACCACTATGTTTCCTGCTTGATAGTTATATAGAGACCACTAGGTTTCCTTCTTGATAGTTATCTAGAGACCACTAGGTTTCTTGCTTGATAGTTATATAGAGACCACTAGGTTTCTTGCTTGATAGTTATATAGAGACCACTAGGTTTCTTGCTTGATAGTTATCTAGAGACCACTAGGTTTCTTGTTTGATAGTTATCTAGAGACCACTAGGTTTCTTGCTTGATAGTTTTCTAGAGACCACTAGGTTTCTTTATTGATAGTTATCTAGAGACCACTAGCTTTTTTGCTTGATAGTTATAAAGAGATCACTATTTTTCCTGCTTGATAGTAATCTAGAGACCACTAGGTTTCTTGCTTGATAGTTATATAGAGACCACTAGGTTTCTTGCTTGATAGTTATCTAGAGACCACTAGGTTTCTTGCTTGATAGTTATCTAGAGACCACTAGGTTTTCCGCTTGATAGTTATTACTAGAGAGCACTTGGTTTCTTACTTGATAGTTATTACTAGAGACCACTAATTTTCCCTCTTGATATTTATATAGAGACCACTACATTTCTTGCTTGATAGTTATTACTAGAGACCACTATGTTTCTTGTTTGATAGTGATTACTAGAGACCACTAGGTTTTCCGCTTGATAGGTATTACTAGAGACCACTTGGTTTCTTGCTTGATAGTTATTACTAGAGACCACTAAGTTTCC
>NC_069503.1:8749977-8837477 GCF_027579735.1 Bombina bombina | reverse complement strand
GTATATTTCTGTGCCGTATGTCTCTGTAGTCTGAGATATCTCAGTACTGTTGTAAATTTCTGTGCCGTATGTCTCTGTAGTCTGAGATATCCCAGTACTGTTGTATATTTCTGTGCCGTATGTCTCTTTAGTCTGAGATATCCCAGTACTGTTGTATATTTCTGTGCTGTATGTCTCTGTAGTCTGAGATATCTCAGTACTGTTGTAAATTTCTGTGCCGTATGTCTCTGTAGTTAGAGATATCCCAGTACTGTTGTATATTTCTGTGCCGTATGTCTCTTTAGTCTGAGATATCCCAGTACTGTTGTATATTTCTGTGCTGTATGTCTCTTTAGTCAGAGATATCCCAGTACTGTTGTATATTTCTGTGCCGTATGTCTCTGTAGTCACAGGGCTTCCATATGTCTCTGAAGTCTTATTGTTTCCATATGTCTCTTCAGTCACATTGTTTCTATATATCTCTGTAGTCACAGGGATCTTGTATGTCTCTAAAATATAAAATGAGAAAAGAGGATATAGAAAATCACATTTCAGTTAATAACAGTGTTCCCTGAACATAGTTTTGTTGACTGGAAGTCCCTATGTGGTTGGAGTGTAACTGACCAATGGACGATACAGAATCAGGACATATGTCTCTGCAATGAGATTGATATGTCTCTGTAATGTAAAGTTCTTATGGGGAATCCAGATCAATTAGCAATCAGCAAAGCATTTGACAGATGTAAAATCCCAATATCACACTGAAACCCCTTTCCAAGTTGTCTCTCTTCCCTGTCACATATCTGACTTCACATTAAATCCTGTCACTTTTTGGTGACAAAGATAGTCTCTGGCATCACTGTCTCCTATTTATAGATGTAGTAAGAACAGTGATTTTATTTATGATGAGCAATATTTTACCAGCTGTTTAGTAAGAGATATTGCTCATCATAAATAAAATCTCCCAAATTATCAACTTCTCCTTCCCTTCTTAATCATCTTGCACAGAATAATTAAACACTTTTGCTGTGGATCTAACAGAAGAGGACATCACACCACATAGCTCTTTTGAGAACTATAGAATTGCATATGCCAATTGATATAGTTTTACTGGTATACACACAGTCATGGTGAAAGTTACAGAGATGCATATGAAACAGATGGATACAAGGATCTACACACAGCTGGGTGAGAAATACAGAGCTGCATATGACACTGATATTGGTTATTGGTAAGGCTGGTTATTTAACAACACTTGATTTGACAAAAGGTTACTGGCAGAACCTTAATCAAACTGGAAAATAAGTAAATTTATGCTTACCTGATAAATTAATTTCTTCTATTATACAACGAGTCCACGGATTCATCTTTTACTTGTGGGATATTATCCTCCTGCTAACAGGAAGTGGCAAAGAGCACCACAGCAGAGCTGTCTATATAGCTCCTCCCTTAACTCCACCCCCCAGTCATTTGACCGAAGGTACAGGAAGAAAAAGGAGAAACTAAAAGGTGCAGAGGTGACTGAAGTTTTAAATCAAAAAAATATAATCTGTCTTAAATTGACAGGGCGGGCTGTGGACTCGTCGTATCATAGAAGAAATTAATTTATCAGGTAAGCATAAATTTACTTTTCTTCTATAATATACGCCGAGTCCACGGATTCATCCTTTACTTGTGGGATACAATACCAAAGCTACAGGACACAGATGAACGGGAGGGACAAGACAGATGGCTAAACAGAAGGCACCACTGCTTGAAGAACTTTTCTCCCAAAAATAGCCTCCGAAGAAGCAAAAGTATCAAATTTGGAAAATTTGGAAAAGGTATGAAGCGAAGACCAAGTCGCAGCCTTACAAATCTGTTCAACAAAAGCATCATTTTTAAAAGCCCATGTGGAAGCCACCGCTCTAGTAGAGTGAGCTGTAATGCTTTCAGGAGGCTGCTGTCCAGCAGTCTCGTATGCCAAACAGATGATGCTTTTCAGCAAAAAAGAAAGAGAGGTAGCCGTAGCTTTTTGGCCTCTACGTTTTCCAGAATAGACAACAAACAGAGAAGATGTTTGACGGAAATCTTTGGTCGCTTGCAAGTTAAACTGCAAAGCACGAACCACGTCCAAGATGTGCAACAGACTCTCCTTCTTAGAGGAAGGATTAGGACACAGGGAAGGAACAACAATTTCCTGATTAATATTCTTATTAGTAACAACCTTAGGAAGGAATCCAGGTTTGGTACGCAAAACCACCTTATCAGAATGAAAAACAAGATAAGGCGAGTCGCATTGCAATGCAGATAGTTCGGAAACTCTTCAAGCCGAAGAGATAGCAACTAAAAACAGAACTTTCCAAGATAGAAGCTTAATATCTATGGAATGCATAGGTTCAAACGGAACCCCTTGAAGAACTTTAAGAACTAAATTCAAACTCCATGGCGGAGCAACAGGTTTAAACACAGGCTTGATTCTAACCAAAGCCTGACAAAATGACTGAACGTCTGAAACATCTGCCAGAAGCCTGTGCAGTAAAATTGATAAAGCAGATATCTGTCCCTTTAGGAAACTAGCTGATAACCCCTTCTCGAATCCTTCTTGGAGAAAGGACAAAATCCTAGGAATCCTGATCTTACTCCATGAGTAGCCTTTGGATTCACACCAATAAAGATATTTACGCCATATCTTATGATAAATTTTCCTAGTGACAGCGGGCTTCTTCGCCTGTTTACCTTTGTTCCAAGTCTTGTTAGGTCTCCAGACTGACTTCGATTGAGCAAAATTCCCCTCCTGCTTTGCAGCAGGGGAGGAGGTAGAGGGACCACCTTTGAAGCTTCGAAAGGAACGAAAATTATTTTGTTTGGTCCTCATCTTATTTGTCTTATCCTGAGGAAGGGCATGGCCTTTTCCTCCAGTGATGTCTAAATTATCTCTTTCAGTTCAGGCCCGAATAGGGTCTTACCCTTGAAAGGAATGGCTAAAAGCTTAGATTTTGATGACACGTCAGCAGACCAGGACTTAAGCCATAACGCTCTACGCGCTAAAATGGCAAAACCTGAATTCTTTGCCGCTAATTTAGCCAGTTGAAAAGCGGCATCCGTAATGAAAAAATTAGCTAGCTTGAGAGCCCTATTTCTATCCAGAATATCATCTAATGGGGTCTCAACCTTAAGAGCCTCCTCTAGAGCCTCGAACCAAAAAGCAGCTGCAGGAACAATACACGCTATAGGTTGCAGAAGAAAACCCTGATGAATAAATATTTTCTTTAGAAGACCCTCTAATTTTTTATCCATAGGATCTTTGAAAGCACAACTGTCCTCAATAGGTATAGTTGTACGCTTTGCCAGGGTAGAAATAGCTCCCTCCACCTTAGGGACCATCTGCCACGAATCCCGAATGGTGTCTGATATGGGAAACATTTTCCTAAAAGTAGGAGGGGGAGAAAACGGAATACCTGGTCTATCCCACTCCTTAGCAACAATTTCCAAAATCCTCTTAGGGACCGAAAAAACATTAGTGTAAGCAGGAACCTCTAGATATCTATCCATTTTACACAATTTCTCTGGTGGAATTACAATAGGGTCACAATCATTGAGTCGCTAAAACCTCCCTGAGCAACAAGCGGAGGTGTTCTAGCTTAAATTTAAAAGCCGTCACATCTGAGTCTGTCTGAGGGAACATCTTTCCTGAATCAGAAAGCTCTCCCTCAGACAGCAATTCCCTCACCCCCAACTCAGAACATTGTGAGGGTACATCGGAGACGGCTAATAAAGCGTCAGAGGGCTCAGCATTTACTCTCACACCGGACCTACTGCGCTTCCCCTGCAACCCAGGCAGCTTAGATAAAACCTCTGTGAGGGTAGTATTCATAACTTCGGCCATATCTTGCAGGGTGAAAGAATTAGACGCACTAGAAGTACTTGGCGTCGCTTGTGCGGGCGTTAATGGTTGTGACACTTGGGGAGAATTAAATGGCATAACCTGATTCTCCTCTGACTGAGAATCATCCTGCGACTTACTTTTATCAGCTAAAATATGTTCTTTGCAATTTATTACCCTTTCAGTGCATGAGGGACACATTTTAAGTGGGGGTTCCACAATGACTTCCAAACACATTGAACATTGGCTTTCCTCAATGTCAGACATGTTAAACAGGATAGTAATGACTACAAACAGGCTTGAAAACACTTTATTTAGTGAAAAAATAAGAATCTTAAAAAACGGTACTGAGCCTTTAAGAGAAAAAAAGCATACACGTTTAGCAAAACTGCTTTAAAATATTCCAATTGTTTCAATTTTTTGTATAAGTATTCAAATTATGCAGCTAAGTTTGCCCCACAAGGAAAGGAACACTTAACCCTTACAGTAAAAACCGGATAATTAATCAACGTTTAAATCCGGAAAAAACACCCCCTGCACCTCGCCACAGCCCTGCTGTGGCGCCTACCTGCCCTCAGGGATCTGGAAAAACGGGGTTAAAGCTTCGATTTGGCCCAATACTCTCACAAGGGCCCACCGGAGTTGGAGCTTGCTGCTTGCCTGTCAAATACAACTGTGCAACTGAGGCGCAAAAATAGGCCCCGCCCATCTGAATCGATGTCTCTCAGCCCTAAGTAACCGCACCAGAGCGGTCTCAAACTAGCCGTGTGGGTTCTTAAACCCAAAAAGAAGCCAAGTGTACCCTCTCAATAAAGCATCAAAAATGTTCCTGCCAAAAACGTTATCAGCACTCCCAGTGAAATAAACGTTTGCCCACAAACATTCAAACTCAGTGTCAACCATTTTTTCTTAGCCCCTATATGCAAGCTTAGTAATACCCCTCGTCTGAAAGACTGGGGTCTACTTCAGCACCAGTGAAAACCTAACAGCCCGGGGTGATCCCTAGCTATCACCGTAAAGATAAATTAAGAAACATTAAGAAAAAGAGGGTACCCAGGCGCCAAACCTGACTATTATTCAAAAAATAATAGTAGTTCAAAAAATTATGTTAAAAAATTATATCCAAGAGATTATCCAAAAAAAGTCAAAAAAATATCAATGTGATACAATATCCAAAGCAAATGAAAACAAATCCAATATGAGTCCAAATAAAAAATGAAACAATGTGTGGCTCACACAAAATGCTAAAGGTGAAGTGCCAAAAACAAAACAATGGGACAGACAGACAATGTCTCAATGCTCCTAGTATCTGGAGATCACAGACGACTACTGGGCTAGTGTGGAAATCATCCTGTGGGGAAAGAAGATAAAACAAATGTGTAGAACATTCACAAATCAATAATCCAATTGAAATAAGGCTTACCAGTGCAGGTCTACGCGTTTCGGCCCTTGCTAGGCCTTTATCAAGAGTCTTGATGGATATTGGATCACGTTGATATTTTTTGGACTTTTTTGGATAATCTCTTGGATATAATTTTTGAACATAATCTTTTGAACAAACTATTTTTTGAACTACTATTATTTTTTGAATATTGTTTTTCTTTTGGATCACTGTTGTATTTGATATGGATCATTGACTCACTGGTTTTTTATCACCTATCACATTGTTTTTGCAATTGTCCATATCCAGGACCACCTGTTTGCATTAAGATTTTTTGCACTCACATCCAAATTTCTTTTTTATAATTTTGGCGAATACCCGTATAGATATCCTGTCTTACCATTTATGTTTTAACTGTTACCTATTTATACTGTGCATCACATATTTTATTGTACACATTTATTCATATTGTACTTGTTTGCATGGATCCATGTACTCTGTTTTTATAGATTTTAGCTGTAATTTCTGTTTTTATTGAATATTTGTAATAAATATTTAATCAATTTTATCTAATACCTATTCTATACCTTAGCCTCAGTCAGGTTTAATACCCCTCTTTATACTTTAGGATTACTGCTTACCCTCTCCCTCATGGGGATACTGTCAGCCATTCTGAAATACCACAGTCTCTCCAGAAAAAAATGACTGAACATACCTCACTGCTTATAGCATGAAAACGTTCCTCACACTGAAGTTTCTTAAGTACTCCTCAGCCATTCTGTGGGAACTGCTCTGGATCTTAGTGACAACTGCTAAGATCATCAGCCTCCAGGCAGCAGTCTTCATCCATCTGCTGCCTGAGAGAAAATAGTACACACCGGTACCATTTAAAATAAAAAACTCTTGCTTGAAGGAATTAAAAACTAAAATTTTATCACCTCTTTCACTTTACCCATCCTAGTACTTAGAGTAGGCAAAGAGAATGACTGTGTTAGGATTTGCTAAGTTATTATAGAAAACACTACTACAACAGCTTACTGCCAATGTAGGACCACTCAGTCTCACACCTTACCTCGGATTCCCACAGATTGAACTTAAGGGAACCCTGATATGCTCATTGATCTGAGGGTCACTACAGCAGGGTAGCTGAGTGAATACGGAACCTTCACGCAACAATGACTGCTAGCAGCAGAAAGGAGAGTAATGCATAAGGGAAAGCAACTTCAACAGTAGTGAAAGAGTTAATTACTGCAGGTGCTTTGATTCACTCACACAAGCAGTGTAACATAAAGTTTAAACAGCAAGCTTTAACAAACACACCAACAATCACACAGCACTTTGTTATCTGAGTGAACTAATCAAGCTGAGAGCTGTATATAATCCATAATTTGATAATGAATGTTAGTTATATCCAAACTTGTTCAATGAAAGCTTAAGAAGCTGTGTTGGTCACATGAAACAGATAAAGTTGAAGTTATACAAACAGTCATTTGCGAACAGATATGAGGGTAAACTGTGACTAAGACCAATGTATGCTTTGGAAGTCTGTTTATGAAAGAATGGTAGCAATATATATCTTTGTCACAGTTGTTTGTATGCAAGTTAGTAAGTAGATAAAATAGATAAATGCATATTTGTCATCTGTAGCATATATGATTCCTCAGCAGGTGTGCGTTACACAGATAATATGGCAAGCTTGCAGATAAATGGAGTTGTAGTAGTACACACAGTTCGTATAATGTAAAATATACAGACCAGTATTACAGGAGATGGCAATGAGCAGAGTAATACTGTTACCAGACAGCAAACAGTCCCATCGGTACCACAGCGAGCCTGAGTCAGAGCCGCGGCGGGAGAATGTCGGGCGTGACGTCACACGCTGCAGGGAGTAACTTCAATACAGGAGAGACAGAGAGGTCTCTGACTGAATTAAACGGTGAAAATCTCCAGGAACAAAAGGAGCACAAGCAGGTAGATTCAAGTAGGCAGAAACTCAGGGTGAGTTTAGAGAGCGATGTAATGAAATACAAAGTTGTATAAACGGCAAGGTCTCTTCAGAAGCAGCTTGTCACTGAGCAACAAATTACCAAGCAATGAGTTCTGTTGGGAGGTGCCTTAAATAGGGCTAGTGAGTTCACTTTCTTAAAGGTACAGCATGAAAAGAGATGAATCCCTGACAGGACACCCCCCCCCCAAGGAGCCGCTCCGCGGATCAAGGACCAGGGCGATCAGGATTTCTACGATGAAACAAGGAGACAAGATGGGGAGCAGAGACATGAGTGGAAGGTTCCCAAGAGTCCTCCTCCGGACCAAACCCTTTCCAACTGACAAGATATTGGAGTTGATTATGATGGTAACGAGAGTCTAAGATGGACTCAATTTCATACTCCATGCCATCAGTAACTGAAGGATCCACCGTGTCCTTCTGAGTTGTGTCTCTCATTGTACAGTACGGTTTCAAGAGTGAAACGTGGAATGTATCTTCAGAGAATCTGGTAGCTGAAGTGTTACAGCATTAACATTTACAACCTTTTGTATTAGATAAGGCCCTAAATATAGAGAAGCGAGTTTTTTAGAAGGAACTTGTAACCACAAATGTTTAGTGCTTAACCAGACTTTGTCGCCAATCTTGTAATCTGGGGACTTGGATCTACGTAGATCATAGTGGTGTTTCTGAACAGCCTGAGCTTCTTGTAAGACTTGTTTCAATGTTGTGAAATTAGTGGCAATGGTGTTAACAAGATCGTTGACTATAGGCATATCAGAATTGTTGATCTGATTTGGGTAATATGAAGGATGAAATCCATAGTTGATATAAAATGGTGTCATTTTAGTTGACGAATTTACAGCATTATTATGGGCAAATTCAGCAGTAGCAAGTAGAGAATGCCAGTTATCTTTTTGTTGGGTGCAGTAGCAATGAAGATACTGTTCTAATGTTTGATTTGTCCTTTCTGTTTGACCATTCGTTTGTGGATGATAGGCGGTACTCAATCGTTTGGAAATATTGAGAGAGGAACACAGTTGATTCCAAAACCTTGAAGTGAATTGCGTACCTCTATCTGTGGTAATTGACTCAGGTAAACCATGTAATTTCACAATGTGATTCAGAAAAAGTGAGGCAGTTTCTGATGCTGTAGGCAATCCTCTATGTGGTAGGAAATGTGCCATTTTAGAGAATAAGTCTACTACTACTAATATGGTGTTATAATTAGCAGATGAAGGTAGGTCAACAATGAAATCCATAGCAATCGCTGCCCAAGGTCTATCTGGTACTGGTAATGAGAGAAGATAACCATAAGGGCTCTTATGCTGTTTCTTAGTTGTACATACCACACAGGATTCAATGTACTGTTGAATAGTATCATGCATCTTGGGCCACCAATAATTCATTTTAAGCAAATGAGCAGTTCTATGAACTCCAGGATGACCAGCCAACAAAGAGTCGTGGGCAGAGGCAAGTACTTCATTCCTGAGAGAAGGAGGTATATACAATAGAGTGCCATGGTAATATAAGTTGTCTGAATGTTTTAGTACATCCAATTGATCCAAAGATGAATCATTCCTTAAATGTTCTTGTAGACTGGTTTTAAAATCAGTTGTTAGACAGATAATTCTATCCAAAGGTATGATAGATGAAGGAGAAACCAGATCAGTAGGATGAGGGTCTTTTCTAGATAGAGCATCGCCTTTCATATTTTTGGATCCTGGTCTATAAGTTATGACGTAATCAAAACGAGAAAAGAACAAACTCCAATGGACCTGGTGTGCAGTAAGGGTCTTGTTTGATTTTAAATATTCTAAATTACGGTGATCAGTATAGATAGTGATTGGATGTGTTGCACCCTCCAGGAGGTGTCGCCAAAGCTCCAAAGCTGACTTAATTGCAAGAAGTTCTTTATCACCGATTCCATAATTAATCTCCGCTGAACTCATGGTTCTAGAATAGTAGGAGACAGGATGCAAAGGTTCTTTATCTGAGTGTCTCTGAGATAGAACAGCCCCTACAGCAAACTCAGAAGCATCAACTTCCAGCGTAAATTGACATGTGGGATCTGGGAATTGTAATATAGGGGCTGAGATAAATTTACTTTTTAGAAGATTGAAGGAATGATCAGCATCTTGATTCCAGACAAACTTAATTTGTTTACGTGTTAGCGTAGTGAGAGGTCTGACAATAAGAGAGAAATCTTTGATGAACTTTCTATAAAAGTTCGCAAAGCCCAGGAATCTTCGAACATCTTTTTTATTACGTGGAATAGGCCACTTAGTGATAGCGTCCACTTTGCTAGACTCCATTGAAATTCCAGCTGGTGAGATGCAATATCCAAGGAATGATATGGTGTTTGTGTTGAAAATACACTTTTCAAGCTTTGCATAGAGATGGTGTGCCCTTAAACGTGTTAACACTTGTTTGACATGTACAATGTGAGCCTGTAGAGAATTTGAATAAACCAAGATGTCATCCAAGTATACGACAATACAGACATCTAACAAATCATGAAAGACATCATTTATAAAACATTGAAATGTCGCTGGGGCATTGCACAATCCAAAGGGCATTACAGTGTATTCATACAAGCCGTATCTTGTACGGAATGCAGTTAACCATTCATCCCCTGCCCTCATCCTGATCAAATTATAGGCACCTCTGAGATCTAGTTTAGTAAAAACTGTGGCACCTTGTAAACGTTCAATAAGTTCAGGTATGAGGGGCAGGGGGTATCTGTTCTTTTTTGTGCATTTGTTCAACTGCCTATAATCGATAATAGGCCTAAGACTGCCATCTTTATTTTTTACAAAGAACATTGCAGCAGCTGCAGAGGAGGTAGAAGGTCTAATAAACCCTTTTTTCAAATTGTCATCTAAATATTGTTTTAAATGATTTAACTCTGGCTGTGATAACGGATATATGTGACCGTATGGTATGGAGCTTCCAGGTATAAGATCAATAGGACAGTCATAGTCTCTTGTGAAGGTAAGGACTCAGCCTCTTTTTTATCAAAAACGTCAGCAAACTCACTATAGCATTCTGGTAGCTTATGTTCAGTGATTTGACAAAGTGTGTGTACCCCAAAACAGGATTGCTTACAATGATTTGAATCGAAAACTACTGATGCTGTAGACCACGATATAGTGGGATTATGTTTTATTAACCAATTCAATCCAAGGATTAGTGGATAAACAGAAGATGGAAGGACATCAAACGAAATAAGCTCTGTGTGTCCTGAAGGGGTAACCACTTTGAGTGGAATAGTGTGGTGAGTTATGGGACCAGAGCTAAAAAATGAACCGTCAACCAAACGAATAGCTAGTGCAACATTCTTTTTTATTAGTGGTATGTGATTATTAACAACAAAAGTGTTATCAGCAAAATTCCCAGAAGCCCCAGAGTCAATTATGGCCTGAACGTTTATCTTCTGATGGGACCACTGTAAGGAGACATAAATAGATAGATGAGATTTTATGCTGTTAACCAAATTAACTGTATGGTCATTAGATGAAATCTTACCCTTCTTTTGTCGAATCAGTGAGGGACAGTCCCTAACTCCATGGTTCTTTTCAGCACAGTATAAACATAAATTTAGAAGCTTACGCCTTGCTTTCTCTTCTGGTCTTAAGGGTCCCCTAATGACTGCAACATCCATGGGTTCTTCAATGGATCTAGTGGAAACTGTGGAAGGAGGTGAGTGATGATAGTTAGGGGTCCTTCTGGTGGTATTCTCCGAATAAGATCTTTCTGACTTCCTTTCCCTAAGTCGACAATCTATGCCAATAGAGAGAGTCATCAAGGCATCCAAGTCCTCTGGAATCACACCCCTTGCCAACTCATCCTTAACTGCATCGTTTAACCCCAAACGGTACTGATTGCGTAGAGCAGGAATATTCCAAAGGGTGTCAGGAGCCCATCTTTTGAATTCAGTAATGTAATCTTCTACCATTCTTTTGCCCTGCCTTAAAGATCTAATGGCAGTTTCAGCAGTATTTTTTCTATTGTGATCTTCATATAAAAGAGACATAGCAGAAAAAAAATCTTCTAGGGAATTTAGAATGGGATCATCTTTTTCATAAAAAGCATTGGCCCAAGACCTGGCCTCACCTCTGAGAAATGAAATTACAGTTAGAACTCTAATCCTGTCAGTTGGGTATGACTTAGGTTTCAGAGTAAAGAGCAGAGTGCAGGAATTCCTGAAATCCCTGAACATAGATCTGTCCCCAGAGAACTTTTCAGGCGGACTAACAATGGGTTCTGGGGTTGATTCAACATTGGAAGTTTTGTTAGCAAGGTGATCATTAATAAAAAAAATTATATTCTGATTCTCTAATTGAATATCCCTTAAGCCTTGAATCATGTGATCCATACTCTGGGCTAAAGAACCAACTCTCCTGGACAGTTCACTTATGTCCATGATTTTAGCTGTTAGTAGTATTCTTTTTTAATGCTTGGTAATATGTTAGGATTTGCTAAGTTCTTTTAGAAAACACTACTACAACAGCTTACTGTCAATGTAGGACCACTCAGTCTCACACCTTACCTCGGATTCCCACAGATTGAACTTAAGGGAACCCTGATATGCTCATTGATCTGAGGGTCACTACAGCAGGGTAGCTGAGTGAATACGGAACCTTCATGCAACAATGACTGCTAGCAGCAGAAAGGAGAGTAATGCATAAGGGAAAGCAACTTCAACAGTAGTGAAAGAGTTAATTACTGCAGGTGCTTTGATTCACTCACACAAGCAGTGTAACATAAAGTTTAAACAGCAAGCTTTAACAAACACACCAACAATCACACAGCACTTTGTTATCTGAGTGAACTAATCAAGCTGAGAGCTGTATATAATCCATAATTTGATAATGAATGTTAGTTATATCCAAACTTGTTCAATGAAAGCTTAAGAAGCTGTGTTGGTCACATGAAACAGATAAAGTTGAAGTTATACAAACAGTCATTTGCGAACAGATATGAGGGTAAACTGTGACTAAGACCAATGTATGCTTTGGAAGTCTGTTTATGAAAGAATGGTAGCAATATATATCTTTGTCACAGTTGTTTGTATGCAAGTTAGTAAGTAGAGAAAATAGATAAATGCATATTTGTCATCTGTAGCATATATGATTCCTCAGCAGGTGTGCGTTACACAGATAATATGGCAAGCTTGCAGATAAATGGAGTTGTAGTAGTACACACAGTTCGTATAATGTAAAATATACAGACCAGTATTACAGGAGATGGCAATGAGCAGAGTAATACTGTTACCAGACAGCAAACAGTCCCAGCGGTACCACAGCGAGCCTGAGTCAGAGCCGCGGCGGGAGAATGTCGTGACGTCACACGCTGCAGGGAGTAACTTCAATACAGGAGAGACAGAGAGGTCTCTGACTGAATTAAATGGTGAAAATCTCCAGGAACAAAAGAGCACAAGCAGGTAGATTCAAGTAGGCAGAAACTCAGGGTGAGTTTAGAGAGCGATGTAATGAAATACAAAGTTGTATAAACGGCAAGGTCTCTTCAGAAGCAGCTTGTCACTGAGCAACAAATTACCAAGCAATGAGTTCTGTTGGGAGGTGCCTTAAATAGGGCTAGTGAGTTCACTTTCTTAAAGGTATAGCATGAACAGAGATGAATCCCTGACAGACTGGGGGGTGGAGTTAAGGGAGGAGCTATATAGACAGTTCTGCTGTGATGCTCTTTGCCACTTCCTGTTAGCAGGAGGATAATATCCCACAAGTAAAGGATGAATCCGTGGACTCGTCGTATTTTATAGAAGAAAAGGCTTTCTCTACTCAATTTAATCTTTTCCAATTATGCACGTTTCCCTTCAAACATTAATCAAGTGCTTGAGCCCTACATGCACTTAAACAGTTACTTGTGTAGATGGTGTAATGATATGCAGCGAGCACTGAGAAAGTCATTTGGAACCTATATTACTGTTGTTAAGGACTAGCTACAAAATCAATACATTAATCAATGGGGAGGACATAAACTACATTTTTAAGGTGTGCTTGGTGATCAGGTAAAAATGTTTTGGTGATGATAATAATAGTAAAAGTGATGTGAGTTTGAATGGCTTTCAGGCTATTACAGGAAGTTCCTCACCACTTGTTTATGCTGGCTGCACCTTTAATTTATCAAAGAGAACACCTGACCTGGACATTACAAGCATTGCTTGTAAAATTTGTATGAACAAGCCTTCTGGTATGATATAGGACAAATGTGTAGCCATGCTTTACACTGAAGTTCACAAAAAATATCCAGTTAAACTTAAGGCTGATGCTTCTAGTTTTGGTCTAGGAACAGCATTGTCTCAGGAATAACTTCCTGTTTTATATATAATAACTATTGGAGATTGCCATAAAAACAACAACATTAGCACAATTTAAAGTATTGTTTTTCAAGACAAGGGGAACCCTGTTTGTGCTAAGGGAACCAGCGACTTTCAAATGTAGGGCCACATGTTTCCCATGGATGCGGCTGCTCAGCAATTAAAAACATTGGTCACCTACCCCACTAAAAACTAGGTAGCTTCTTGTAGTAAGGGAGGGTATTCTATAGCCCCCTCTGATTTAAATAGAGAGTGAGACCCCATATATAAGGAGTAATTCCCCACTCTAATAATCATGTAATCACTTTGGTAATGGTGGTACCCTTCCCTAGGTTACCCTGGCTGGCAGTGTTTGATGAGGGGGAAACAGGAAAGCCCATGTACCTTAGAAATAGTACACAGCACACATGTACCTACCATGTAGAAAGGGAATTAACCATTTCCATACCCCTTTAGGTAGCAGAGGATTTCCATAAGAAATGCAACAACATGGCACAAATTGTCACATGACAGAACCAAAGGCATTTGAATTAATATTGCTGGTGGGGAGCCCCAAATGTATGAAACCCCTAATTTGAATGTAAACAATCCCGTTCTATCAAATGAGTTATACTGTGTTAGATGACTCCCAGCCGATTGCCAAAACAATGTTATGTCTTTTCAGCTTTGGTTCTATTTTGGGGGCTCCAGCACAGGGTTTTGCACCAAAAGGGTAAAACTACCCCAATGCCATTTAAAGGGATAGAAAAGTCAAAATTAAACATACATTTTATTTTAAGACATTTTTAAATTTACTTCTATTTTCAAGTGTACAATGTTCTTTTAGGTATCCGTTGTTGAAAAAGAATATGTACATATCCTACATTAGTGGTAGCTAGCTGCAGATTGCAGTTCCTTCAGCAAAGGATATCAACATAATGAAGCAAATTACTTGATAGAAGGAAATTGAAAACTTGTTTAAAAGTGTAAGTTCCATTTGAATCCTGAAAGAAAAACAGAATTTATGCTTACCTGATAAATTACTTTCTCTTGCGGTGTATCCAGTCCACGGAATCATCCTTACTTGTGGGATATTCTCATTCCCTACAGGAAGTGGCAAAGAGAACACACAGCAGAACTGTCCATATAGCTCCCCCTCTGGCTCCGCCCCCCAGTCATTCGACCGACGGTTAGGAGAAAAAGGAGAACCATAGGGTGCAGTGGTGACTGTAGTTTAAACAATATTTTTTAACCTGACTTACTTGCCAGGGCGGGCCGTGGACTGGATACACCGCAAAAGAAAGTAATTTATCAGGTAAGCATAAATTCTCTTTTCTCTTGCAAGGTGTATCCAGTCCACGGATTCATCCTTACTTGTGGGATACCAATACCAAAGCTTTAGGACACGGATGAAGGGAGGGAACAAGACAGGTAACCTAAACGGAAGGCACCACTGCTTGCAAAACCTTTCTCCCAAAAATAGCCTCCGAAGAAGCAAAAGTATCGAATTTGTAAAATTTGGCAAAAGTATGCAGTGAAGACCAAGTCGCTGCCTTACAAATCTGTTCAACAGAAGCCTCATTCTTGAAGGCCCAAGTGGAAGCCACAGCTCTGGTGGAATGAGCTGTAATTCGTTCACGAGGCTGCTGCCCAGCAGTCTCATAAGCCAATCGGATGATGCTTTTCAACCAGAAGGAAAGAGAGGTAGCAGTCGCTTTCTGACCTCTCCTCTTACCAGAATAAACAACAAACAAAGATGATGTTTGTCTGAAATCCTTAGTTGCTTGTAAATAGAATTTCAAAGCACGAACCACATCAAGATTGTGTAAAAGCCGTTCCTTCTTACAAGCTGGATTAGGACACAGGGAAGGAACAATGATTTCCTGGTTAATGTTCTTATTAGAAACAACTTTAGGAAGAAAACCAGGTTTGGTACGTAAAACTACCTTATCTGCATGGAACACCAGATAGGGTGAATTACACTGCAAAGCAGACAATTCAGAAACTCTTCGAGCAGAAGATATAGCTACCAAAAACAAAACTTTCCAAGATAATAACTTAATATCTATGGAATGTAAAAGTTCAAACGGAACCCCTTGAAGAACTGAAAGAACTAAATTTAGACTCCATGGAGGAGCCACAGGTTTATAGACAGGCTTGATTCTAATTAACGCCTGTGCAAACGCCTGAACATCTGGTACTTCAGCCAGACGCTTGTGTAAAAGGATAGAAAGAGCGGATATCTGCCCCTTTAAGGAACTAGCTGATAAACCTTTCTCCAATCCTTCTTGGAGAAAAGACAATATCCTTGGAATCCTAATTTTACTCCACGAGTAACCCTTGGATTCACACCAGCAAAGATATTTCCGCCATATCTTATGGTAAATTTTCCTGGTGACAGGTTTTCTAGCCTGGATCAGAGTATCTATGACTGATTCAGAGAACCCATGCTTGGATCGAATTAAGCGTTCAATCTCCAAGCAGTCAGCTGCAGAGAAACTAGGTTTGGATGCTTGAATGGACCCTGTATTACAAGATCCTGCCTCATCGGCAGTGTCCATGGTGGAACAGATGACATGTCCACTAGGTCTGCATACCAAGTCCTGCGTGGCCACGCAGGCGCTATCAGAATTACCAAGGCCTTCTCCTGTTTGATTCTGGCTATCAGCCGAGGGAGAAGGGGAAACGGTGGAAAGACATAGGCCAGATTGAAGGACCAAGGCGCTACTAGAGCATCTATCAACGCCGCCTTGGGGTCCCTGGACCTGGCTCCGTAAAGAGGAAGTTTGGTGTTCTGACGGGACACCATCAGATCCAACTCTGGAATGTCCCAAAGCTGAGTCAGCTGAGCAAATATCTCTGGGGGGAGTTCCCACTCCCCCGGGTGAAAAGTCTGACGACTTAGGAAATCCGCTTCCCAGTTGTCTACTCCTGGGATGTGAATTGCAGATAGGTGGCAAGAGTGATCCTCCGCCCACCTGATTATTTTGGTTACTTCCTTCATCGCAAAGGAACTCTTTGTTCCTCCCTGATGATTGATATATGCTACAGTCGTGATGTTGTCCGACTGAAATCTGATGAACTTGGCCACTGCTAGCTGAGGCCAAGCCTGGAGCGTATTGAATATCGCTCTCAGCTCCAAAATGTTTATCGGGAGAAGAGACTCTTGCCGAGACCATAGGCCCTGAGCTTTCAGGGAACCCCAGACCACGCCCCAGCCTAACAGACTGGCATCGGTCGTTACGATGATCCACTCCGGTCTGCGGAAGCACATTCCCTGAGACAGGTGATCCTGAGACAACCACCAGAGAAGAGAATCTCTGGTTTTCTGGTCCAGTTGGATTTGAGGAGACAAATCTGAATAATCCCCATTCCACTGTTTGAGCATGCATAATTGCAGTGGCCTGAGATGAATTTGAGCAAAAGGGACTACGTCCATTGCTGCTACCATTAATCCGATTACCTCCATGCACTGAGCTACAGACGGCCGAGGAATGGAATGAAGAGCTCAGCAAGTGCTTAGAAGCTTTAACCTTCTGACCTCTGTCAGAAATATTTTCATTTCTACCGAGTCTATTAGGAAGGGAACCCTTGTGAGAGGGGACAGAGAACTTTTTTCGGTTTTCACCTTCCACCCGTGAGACCTTAGGAAGGCCAGAACAATATCCGTATGAGCCTTGGCTCTGGGAAAAGACGGTGCCTGTATTAAGATGTCGTCCAGATAGTGTGCTACCCCAATGCCCCGCGGTCTTAGTACCGCTAGAAGGGACCCTAGCACCTTTGTGAAAATTCTTGGAGCGGTGGCCAACCCGAAGGGAAGGGCCACGAACTGGTAATGCTTGTCCAGAAAAGCGAACCTTAGGAACTGATGGTGATCTTTGTGGATAGGAATATGAAGGTACGCATCCTTTAGATCCACGGTAGTCATGTATTGACCTTCCTGGATCATCGGTAAGATTGTTCGAATGGTCTCCATCTTGAAGGAATTTGTTTAGGATTTTTAGATCCAGGATTGGTCTGAAAGTTCCTTCCTTTTTGGGAACCACAAACAGGTTTGAGTAAAAACCCAGTCCTTGTTCTGTAATTGGAACTGGACATATCACTCCCATCTTGATTAGATCTTCTACACAGCGTAAGAACGCCTCTTTCTTTGTCTGGTCTGTAGACAGACGAGAAATGTGGAACCTTCCCCTTGGAGGAAAGTCCTTGAATTCTAGAAGATATCCCTGAGCAACTATCTCTAATGCCCAGGGATCGGGAACATCTCTTGCCCAAGCCTGAGCAAAGAGAGAGAGTCTGCCCCCTACCAGATCCGGTCCCGGATCGGGGGCTACCCCTTTATGCTGTCTTAGTAGCAGCTGCAGGCTTCTTGGCTTGTTTACCCTTGTTCCAGCCCTGCAAAGGTTTCCAGGTTGCCTTGGGCTGTGGAGAGTTACCCTCTTGCTTTGCGGTCGCAGAGGTTGAAGCAGGACCGCTCCTGAAGTTGCGAAAGGAACGAAAATTAGCCTTTTTTTTAGCCTTAAAAGGCCTATCTTGCGGGAGGGCACGGCCCTTTCCCCCAGTGATATCCGAAATAATCTCTTTCAACTCGGGCCCGAAAAGGGTCTTTCCCTTGAAAGGGATATTCAGTAACTTAGTTTTAGACGACACATCGGCCGACCATGATTTAAGCCAGAGCGCTCTGCGCGCCATGATGGCAAAACCAGAATTTTTCGAAATAATCTCTTTCAACTCGGGCCCGAAAAGGGTCTTTCCCTTGAAAGGGATATTCAGTAACTTAGTTTTAGACGACACATCGGCCGACCATGATTTAAGCCAGAGCGCTCTGCGCGCCATGATGGCAAAACCAGAATTTTTCGCCGCTAACTTAGCTAATTGCAAAGCGGCATCTGTTATAAAAGAATTAGCCAGCTTTAGAGCCTTAATTCTATCCATAATTTCGTCATATGAGGTCTCCGTCTGGAGCGACTCCTCCAGCGCCTCAAACCAGAAAGCCGCTGCAGTAGTCACAGGAATAATGCAGGCAATAGGTTGGAGAAGGAAACCTTGTTGAACAAATATTTTCTTTAGTAAACCTTCTAATTTTTTATCCATAGGATCTTTGAAAGCACAACTGTCTTCAATTGGTATGGTTGTGAGCTTGGCAAGTGTTGAAATTGCCCCCTCTACCTTAGGGATCGTCTGCCATGCGTCCCGCCTGGGATCAGTTATAGGGAACATTTTCTTAAAGATAGGGGGGGGGAACAAAGGGTACACCTGGTCTCTCCCTATCCACAATATCCACCACCCTCTTCGGGATCGGAAACGCATCAGTGTATACAGGGACTTCTAGGAATTTGTCCATTTTACACAATTTCTCTGGGACCACCATGGGGTCGCAATCGTCCAGCGTAGCTAATACCTCCTTAAGCAGTACGCGGAGGTGTTCCAGCTTAAATTTAAACGCTAAGGAATCTGATTCTGCCCACTGAGAAACCTTTCCTGTATCAGAAATTTCTCCTTCGGACAGCACATCCCTCACCGTCACTTCGGAGTGTTGTGAGGGTACCACAGATATACCTTCCAAAGCTTCTGATTGCTCATCCTCTGTTCTTAAAACTGAGCTATCACACTTTTTAGGAAAAACTGGCAGTTTGGATAAAAATGACGCAAGGGAATTATCCATGACTGCTGCTAATTGTTGTAATGTAATAGGGGCCAATGCGCTAGAGGTACTAGGCATCGCTTGTGCGAGCGTAACTGGTGTCGACACATGGTGAGAGAAAGGTGGGCTATCCTCGTTACCTTCTGTTAAAGAATCATCTTGGGCTACATTTTTAAATGAAACAACGTGATCTTTAAAATGCATAGATACATTAGCACACTTAAAACACAAATGTAAAGGGGGTTCCACCATGGCTACTAAACACATAGAGCAACATCTATCTGTAGGCTCAGACATGTTAAACAGACTTAGACAGCACTCAAAGACTGAAAAATACAATTTGAGAAAAAACGGCCTTTAAATAATAAAAGCGCACAATTTTTTACTAAATGATCCAATCTTTCTGAAATTTTCACCACACTATCTTAATGCATTGGAATGATTGCACAGCAAATATCAAGTCAATTAACCCCTTAATGCCCGAACCGGAGCAACCTAAAACTGACAACCGGTTAGTAAACTACAGCACCATGCCACAGCAATCTGCTGTGGCCCTACCTTGCCCCTGGGGATTAGTTTGATGAGAAATAAGCCTCTATGAAGTCCTCAAGTAGTCTTGGGACCCTCCAAGTGAAGCTGCATGAAGCTGTCTGCAATATGAACTGCGCAACTGAGACGCGAAATTTAGGCCCCCTCCCTCTCCACTCCGGAGTTGTGGGGCCTTCAAAACCCTAAATAGGTGTCTAAAATTCTGCCATGTGGAATAAAACCCCAAATAACACTCTAAAAGTGATAAAACCTTGTATAATGATTATATTTTCACTATAAATAATCGATTGCCCTTTAACAGTGTCCACCAGTCATTGAGCCCTGTTAATTAAGCCTTCCTTCTATACTGAGTCTCAGAATATGGCTTACCTTCCCCACATGGGGATTCTTGTCAGTCTTCTAGCATTACTAAGTCTTGACTAGAAAAAGATGACTGAACATACCTTATAGCAGTTAAGCCTGCAAACTGTTCCCCCCAACTGAAGTTTTCTGGTACTCCTCAGTCCTATGTGGGAACAGCAGTGGATTTTAGTTACAACATGCTAAAATAATTTTCCTCTCAGCAGAATTCTTCATCACTTTCTGCTAGAGAGTAAATAGTACAAACCGGCACTATTTAAAAATAACAAACTTTTGATTGAAGATATAAAAAACTACAAATCTAACACCACATTCACTTTACCCTCCCGTGGAGATGCTACTTGTTAGAGCGGCAAAGAGAATGACTGGGGGGCGGAGCCAGAGGGGGAGCTATATGGACAGCTCTGCTGTGTGTTCTCTTTGCCACTTCCTGTAGGGAATGAGAATATCCCACAAGTAAGGATGAATCCGTGGACTGGATACACCTTGCAAGAGAAAAATGTTTAATAAACCCTTTAACATTAATTAGCATCCCAAGTGCACAATGTAACTGTATAATAAGGATCCCAGTCTATGACATGCAGTTATATAACAGTGTATACGGTATTAGTAGTGTCTATTACATGCAGTTATATAACAGTGTATACGGTATTATTAGTGTCTATTACATGCACTTATATAACAGTGTATACGGTATTAGTAGTGTCTATTACATGCAGTTATATGACAATTAGTGTATACTGTATATTTATATCAGTGTCTGTACATATTCTGTATAGTAGTGTCTATTACATGCAGTTATATGTAATTAGTGTATACTGTATATTTATATCAGTATCTGTACATATTATGTATAGTAATGTCTATTACATGCAGTTATATGACAATTAGTGTATACTGTATATTTATATCAGTATCTGTACATATTCTGTATAGTAGTGTCTATTACATGCAGTTATATGACAATTAGTGTATACTGTATACTTATATCAGTGTCTGTACATATTCTGTATAGTAGTGTCTATTACATGCAGTTATATGTAATTAGTGTATACTGTATATTTATATCAGTATCTGTACATATTATGTATAGTAATGTCTATTACATGCAGTTATATGACAATTAGTGTATACTGTATATTTATATCAGTATCTGTACATATTCTGTATAGTAGTGTCTGTTACATGCAGTTATATGACAATTAGTGTATACTGTATATTTATATCAGTATCTGTACATATTCTGTATAGTAGTGTCTATTACATGCAGTTATATGACAATTAGTATATACTGTATATTTATATCAGTATCTGTACATATTCTGTATAGTAGTGTCTATTACATGCAGTTATATGACAATTAGTGTATACTGTATATTTATATCAGTATCTGTACATATTCTGTATAGTAATGTCTATTACATGCAGTTATATGAAAATTAGTGTATACTGTATATTTATATCAGTATCTGTACATATTCTGTATAGTAGTGTCTGTTACATGCAGTTATATGACAATTAGTGTATACTGTATATTTATATCAGTATCTGTACATATTCTGTATAGTAGTGTCTATTACATGCAGTTATATGTAATTGCTGTATACTGTATATTTATATCAGTATCTGTACATATTCTGTATAGTAGTGTCTGTTACATGCAGTTATATGACAATTAGTGTATACTGTATATTTATATCAGTATCTGTACATATTCTGTATAGTAGTGTCTATTACATGCAGTTATATGTAATTACTGTATACTGTATATTTATATCAGTATCTGTACATATACTGTATAGTAGTGTATGTTACATGCAGTTATATGACAATTAGTGTATACTGTATATTTATATCAGTATCTGTACATATTCTGTATAGTAGTGTCTATTACATGCAGTTATATGACAATTAGTGTATACTGTATATTTATATCAGTATCTGTACATATTCTGTATAGTAGTGTCTATTACATGCAGTTATATGACAATTAGTGTATACTATATATTTATATCAGTATCTGTACATATTCTGTATAGTAGTGTCTGTTACATGCAGTTATATGACAATTAGTGTATACTGTATATTTATATCAGTATCTGTACATATTCTGTATAGTAGTGTCTATTACATGCAGTTATATGACAATTAGTGTATACTGTATATTTATATCAGTATCTGTACATATTCTGTATAGTAGTGTCTATTACATGCAGTTATATGACAATTAGTGTATACTGTATATTTATATCAGTATCTGTACATATTCTGTATAGTAGTGTCTATTACATACAGTTATATACAATTAGTATATAATGTATATTTATATCAGTATCTGTACATATTCTGTATAGTAGTGTCTGTTACATGCAGTTATATGACAATTAGTGTATACTGTATATTTATATCAGTATCTGTACATATTCTGTATAGTAGTGTCTGTTACATGCAGTTATATGACAATTAGTGTATACTATATATTTATATCAGTATCTGTACATATTCTGTATAGTAGTGTCTATTACATGCAGTTATATGACAATTAGCGTTCAATCTCCAAGCAGTCAGCTGCAGAGAAACTAGGTTTGGATGCTTGAATGGACCCTGTATTACAAGATCCTGCCTCATCGGCAGTGTCCATGGTGGAACAGATGACATGTCCACTAGGTCTGCATACCAAGTCCTGCGTGGCCACGCAGGCGCTATCAGAATTACCAAGGCCTTCTCCTGTTTGATTCTGGCTATCAGCCGAGGGAGAAGGGGAAACGGTGGAAAGACATAGGCCAGATTGAAGGACCAAGGCGCTACTAGAGCATCTATCAACGCCGCCTTGGGGTCCCTGGACCTGGCTCCGTAAAGAGGAAGTTTGGTGTTCTGACGGGACACCATCAGATCCAACTCTGGAATGTCCCAAAGCTGAGTCAGCTGAGCAAATATCTCTGGGGGGAGTTCCCACTCCCCCGGGTGAAAAGTCTGACGACTTAGGAAATCCGCTTCCCAGTTGTCTACTCCTGGGATGTGAATTGCAGATAGGTGGCAAGAGTGATCCTCCGCCCACCTGATTATTTTGGTTACTTCCTTCATCGCAAAGGAACTCTTTGTTCCTCCCTGATGATTGATATATGCTACAGTCGTGATGTTGTCCGACTGAAATCTGATGAACTTGGCCACTGCTAGCTGAGGCCAAGCCTGGAGCGTATTGAATATCGCTCTCAGCTCCAAAATGTTTATCGGGAGAAGAGACTCTTGCCGAGACCATAGGCCCTGAGCTTTCAGGGAACCCCAGACCACGCCCCAGCCTAACAGACTGGCATCGGTCGTTACGATGATCCACTCCGGTCTGCGGAAGCACATTCCCTGAGACAGGTGATCCTGAGACAACCACCAGAGAAGAGAATCTCTGGTTTTCTGGTCCAGTTGGATTTGAGGAGACAAATCTGAATAATCCCCATTCCACTGTTTGAGCATGCATAATTGCAGTGGCCTGAGATGAATTTGAGCAAAAGGGACTACGTCCATTGCTGCTACCATTAATCCGATTACCTCCATGCACTGAGCTACAGACGGCCGAGGAATGGAATGAAGAGCTCAGCAAGTGCTTAGAAGCTTTAACCTTCTGACCTCTGTCAGAAATATTTTCATTTCTACCGAGTCTATTAGGAAGGGAACCCTTGTGAGAGGGGACAGAGAACTTTTTTCGGTTTTCACCTTCCACCCGTGAGACCTTAGGAAGGCCAGAACAATATCCGTATGAGCCTTGGCTCTGGGAAAAGACGGCGCCTGTATTAAGATGTCGTCCAGATAGTGTGCTACCCCAATGCCCCGCGGTCTTAGTACCGCTAGAAGGGACCCTAGCACCTTTGTGAAAATTCTTGGAGCGGTGGCCAACCCGAAGGGAAGGGCCACGAACTGGTAATGCTTGTCCAGAAAAGCGAACCTTAGGAACTGATGGTGATCTTTGTGGATAGGAATATGAAGGTACGCATCCTTTAGATCCACGGTAGTCATGTATTGACCTTCCTGGATCATCGGTAAGATTGTTCGAATGGTCTCCATCTTGAAGGAATTTGTTTAGGATTTTTAGATCCAGGATTGGTCTGAAAGTTCCTTCCTTTTTGGGAACCACAAACAGGTTTGAGTAAAAACCCAGTCCTTGTTCTGTAATTGGAACTGGACATATCACTCCCATCTTGATTAGATCTTCTACACAGCGTAAGAACGCCTCTTTCTTTGTCTGGTCTGTAGACAGACGAGAAATGTGGAACCTTCCCCTTGGAGGAAAGTCCTTGAATTCTAGAAGATATCCCTGAGCAACTATCTCTAATGCCCAGGGATCGGGAACATCTCTTGCCCAAGCCTGAGCAAAGAGAGAGAGTCTGCCCCCTACCAGATCCGGTCCCGGATCGGGGGCTACCCCTTTATGCTGTCTTAGTAGCAGCTGCAGGCTTCTTGGCTTGTTTACCCTTGTTCCAGCCCTGCAAAGGTTTCCAGGTTGCCTTGGGCTGTGGAGAGTTACCCTCTTGCTTTGCGGTCGCAGAGGTTGAAGCAGGACCGCTCCTGAAGTTGCGAAAGGAACGAAAATTAGCCTTTTTTTTAGCCTTAAAAGGCCTATCTTGCGGGAGGGCACGGCCCTTTCCCCCAGTGATATCCGAAATAATCTCTTTCAACTCGGGCCCGAAAAGGGTCTTTCCCTTGAAAGGGATATTCAGTAACTTAGTTTTAGACGACACATCGGCCGACCATGATTTAAGCCAGAGCGCTCTGCGCGCCATGATGGCAAAACCAGAATTTTTCGAAATAATCTCTTTCAACTCGGGCCCGAAAAGGGTCTTTCCCTTGAAAGGGATATTCAGTAACTTAGTTTTAGACGACACATCGGCCGACCATGATTTAAGCCAGAGCGCTCTGCGCGCCATGATGGCAAAACCAGAATTTTTCGCCGCTAACTTAGCTAATTGCAAAGCGGCATCTGTTATAAAAGAATTAGCCAGCTTTAGAGCCTTAATTCTATCCATAATTTCGTCATATGAGGTCTCCGTCTGGAGCGACTTCTCCAGCGCCTCAAACCAGAAAGCCGCTGCAGTAGTCACAGGAATAATGCAGGCAATAGGTTGGAGAAGGAAACCTTGTTGAACAAATATTTTCTTTAGTAAACCTTCTAATTTTTTATCCATAGGATCTTTGAAAGCACAACTGTCTTCAATTGGTATGGTTGTGAGCTTGGCAAGTGTTGAAATTGCCCCCTCTACCTTAGGGATCGTCTGCCATGCGTCCCGCCTGGGATCAGTTATAGGGAACATTTTCTTAAAGATAGGGGGGGGGAACAAAGGGTACACCTGGTCTCTCCCTATCCACAATATCCACCACCCTCTTCGGGATCGGAAACGCATCAGTGTATACAGGGACTTCTAGGAATTTGTCCATTTTACACAATTTCTCTGGGACCACCATGGGGTCGCAATCGTCCAGCGTAGCTAATACCTCCTTAAGCAGTACGCGGAGGTGTTCCAGCTTAAATTTAAACGCTAAGGAATCTGATTCTGCCCACTGAGAAACCTTTCCTGTATCAGAAATTTCTCCTTCGGACAGCACATCCCTCACCGTCACTTCGGAGTGTTGTGAGGGTACCACAGATATACCTTCCAAAGCTTCTGATTGCTCATCCTCTGTTCTTAAAACTGAGCTATCACACTTTTTAGGAAAAACTGGCAGTTTGGATAAAAATGACGCAAGGGAATTATCCATGACTGCTGCTAATTGTTGTAATGTAATAGGGGCCAATGCGCTAGAGGTACTAGGCATCGCTTGTGCGAGCGTAACTGGTGTCGACACATGGTGAGAGAAAGGTGGGCTATCCTCGTTACCTTCTGTTAAAGAATCATCTTGGGCTACATTTTTAAATGAAACAACGTGATCTTTAAAATGCATAGATACATTAGCACACTTAAAACACAAATGTAAAGGGGGTTCCACCATGGCTACTAAACACATAGAGCAACATCTATCTGTAGGCTCAGACATGTTAAACAGACTTAGACAGCACTCAAAGACTGAAAAATACAATTTGAGAAAAAACGGCCTTTAAATAATAAAAGCGCACAATTTTTTACTAAATGATCCAATCTTTCTGAAATTTTCACCACACTATCTTAATGCATTGGAATGATTGCACAGCAAATATCAAGTCAATTAACCCCTTAATGCCCGAACCGGAGCAACCTAAAACTGACAACCGGTTAGTAAACTACAGCACCATGCCACAGCAATCTGCTGTGGCCCTACCTTGCCCCTGGGGATTAGTTTGATGAGAAATAAGCCTCTATGAAGTCCTCAAGTAGTCTTGGGACCCTCCAAGTGAAGCTGCATGAAGCTGTCTGCAATATGAACTGCGCAACTGAGACGCGAAATTTAGGCCCCCTCCCTCTCCACTCCGGAGTTGTGGGGCCTTCAAAACCCTAAATAGGTGTCTAAAATTCTGCCATGTGGAATAAAACCCCAAATAACACTCTAAAAGTGATAAAACCTTGTATAATGATTATATTTTCACTATAAATAATCGATTGCCCTTTAACAGTGTCCACCAGTCATTGAGCCCTGTTAATTAAGCCTTCCTTCTATACTGAGTCTCAGAATATGGCTTACCTTCCCCACATGGGGATTCTTGTCAGTCTTCTAGCATTACTAAGTCTTGACTAGAAAAAGATGACTGAACATACCTTATAGCAGTTAAGCCTGCAAACTGTTCCCCCCAACTGAAGTTTTCTGGTACTCCTCAGTCCTATGTGGGAACAGCAGTGGATTTTAGTTACAACATGCTAAAATAATTTTCCTCTCAGCAGAATTCTTCATCACTTTCTGCTAGAGAGTAAATAGTACAAACCGGCACTATTTAAAAATAACAAACTTTTGATTGAAGATATAAAAAACTACAAATCTAACACCACATTCACTTTACCCTCCCGTGGAGATGCTACTTGTTAGAGCGGCAAAGAGAATGACTGGGGGGCGGAGCCAGAGGGGGAGCTATATGGACAGCTCTGCTGTGTGTTCTCTTTGCCACTTCCTGTAGGGAATGAGAATATCCCACAAGTAAGGATGAATCCGTGGACTGGATACACCTTGCAAGAGAAAAATGTTTAATAAACCCTTTAACATTAATTAGCATCCCAAGTGCACAATGTAACTGTATAATAAGGATCCCAGTCTATGACATGCAGTTATATAACAGTGTATACGGTATTAGTAGTGTCTATTACATGCAGTTATATAACAGTGTATACGGTATTATTAGTGTCTATTACATGCACTTATATAACAGTGTATACGGTATTAGTAGTGTCTATTACATGCAGTTATATGACAATTAGTGTATACTGTATATTTATATCAGTGTCTGTACATATTCTGTATAGTAGTGTCTATTACATGCAGTTATATGTAATTAGTGTATACTGTATATTTATATCAGTATCTGTACATATTATGTATAGTAATGTCTATTACATGCAGTTATATGACAATTAGTGTATACTGTATATTTATATCAGTATCTGTACATATTCTGTATAGTAGTGTCTATTACATGCAGTTATATGACAATTAGTGTATACTGTATACTTATATCAGTGTCTGTACATATTCTGTATAGTAGTGTCTATTACATGCAGTTATATGTAATTAGTGTATACTGTATATTTATATCAGTATCTGTACATATTATGTATAGTAATGTCTATTACATGCAGTTATATGACAATTAGTGTATACTGTATATTTATATCAGTATCTGTACATATTCTGTATAGTAGTGTCTGTTACATGCAGTTATATGACAATTAGTGTATACTGTATATTTATATCAGTATCTGTACATATTCTGTATAGTAGTGTCTATTACATGCAGTTATATGTAATTAGTGTATACTGTATATTTATATTAGTATCTGTACATATTCTGTATAGTAGTGTCTATTACATGCAGTTATATGACAATTAGTGTATACTGTATACTTATATCAGTGTCTGTACATATTCTGTATAGTAGTGTCTATTACATGCAGTTATATGTAATTAGTGTATACTGTATATTTATATCAGTATCTGTACATATTATGTATAGTAATGTCTATTACATGCAGTTATATGACAATTAGTGTATACTGTATATTTATATCAGTATCTGTACATATTCTGTATAGTAGTGTCTATTACATGCAGTTATATGACAATTAGTGTATACTGTATACTTATATCAGTGTCTGTACATATTCTGTATAGTAGTGTTTATTACATGCAGTTATATGACAATTAGTGTATACTGTATATTTATATCAGTATCTGTACATATTCTGTATAGTAGTGTCTATTACATGCAGTTATATGACAATTAGTGTATACTGTATATTTATATCAGTACCTGTACATATTCTGTATAGTAGTGTCTATTACATACAGTTATATGACAATTAGTGTATACTGTATATTTATATCAGTATCTGTACATATTCTGTATAGTAGTGTCTATTACATGCAGTTATATGACACATTAGTATATACTGTATATTTATATCAGTATCTGTACATATTCTGTATAGTAGTGTCTATTACATGCAGTTATATGACAATTAGTGTATACTGTATATTTATATCAGTATCTGTACATATTCTGTATAGTAGTGTCTATTACATGCAGTTATATGTAATTAGTGTATACTGTATATTTATATTAGTATCTGTACATATTCTGTATAGTAGTGTCTATTACATGCAGTTATATGACAATTAGTGTATACTGTATACTTATATCAGTGTCTGTACATATTCTGTATAGTAGTGTCTATTACATGCAGTTATATGTAATTAGTGTATACTGTATATTTATATCAGTATCTGTACATATTATGTATAGTAATGTCTATTACATGCAGTTATATGACAATTAGTGTATACTGTATATTTATATCAGTATCTGTACATATTCTGTATAGTAGTGTCTGTTACATGCAGTTATATGACAATTAGTGTATACTGTATATTTATATCAGTATCTGTACATATTCTGTATAGTAGTGTCTATTACATGCAGTTATATGACAATTAGTATATACTGTATATTTATATCAGTATCTGTACATATTCTGTATAGTAGTGTCTATTACATGCAGTTATATGACAATTAGTGTATACTGTATATTTATATCAGTATCTGTACATATTCTGTATAGTAATGTCTATTACATGCAGTTATATGAAAATTAGTGTATACTGTATATTTATATCAGTATCTGTACATATTCTGTATAGTAGTGTCTATTACATGCAGTTATATGTAATTGCTGTATACTGTATATTTATATCAGTATCTGTACATATTCTGTATAGTAGTGTCTGTTACATGCAGTTATATGACAATTAGTGTATACTGTATATTTATATCAGTATCTGTACATATT
Organism: Bombina bombina; assembly: GCF_027579735.1. Taxonomy (NCBI): domain Eukaryota; kingdom Metazoa; phylum Chordata; class Amphibia; order Anura; family Bombinatoridae; genus Bombina; species Bombina bombina. The sequence goes on along the minus strand of NC_069503.1, from coordinate 8,807,941 downwards.
CTGTATAGTAGTGTCTATTACATGCAGTTATATGTAATTACTGTATACTGTATATTTATATCAGTATCTGTACATATACTGTATAGTAGTGTATGTTACATGCAGTTATATGACAATTAGTGTATACTGTATATTTATATCAGTATCTGTACATATTCTGTATAGTAGTGTCTATTACATGCAGTTATATGACAATTAGTGTATACTGTATATTTATATCAGTATCTGTACATATTCTGTATAGTAGTGTCTATTACATGCAGTTATATGACAATTAGTGTATACTATATATTTATATCAGTATCTGTACATATTCTGTATAGTAGTGTCTGTTACATGCAGTTATATGACAATTAGTGTATACTGTATATTTATATCAGTATCTGTACATATTCTGTATAGTAGTGTCTATTACATGCAGTTATATGACAATTAGTGTATACTGTATATTTATACATTATATATTTCTTATTTTGTTATACTGCTTCGTTTTGTCTGACTTGTTTCTTTGTGTATTTAGTTGGATATACTTTGGGGCTATTGTTAAATATATTCTGGGGCTATTCTTTCATGTTTATTTTTACTTTTACTTTGAACTTCCGTTTCCTCATTAGTTAAATCCTAAGGTGTGTCCGAAATACTCACTCCCATTGGCTATTGTCAAATGTTATAGAAGTGTGGGTGTTACCTCATTGGTCAAATTTTTAAGGTGTGTTCCATATAGTAATCCCTATTGGTTTTGTTAATTGTTGTAGAAGTGTGTATGTTTACCGTATCAGCTGTGTTTTTTTCTGTTTATTTTGTGAGCGTGTCATCCTATGGAAACTGACAGTGTCTGCACAGATTTACTCTTCGTATTGATATTTAGTGAGCTTTTTTGTAAGATCTAGTAGTTCACGATATAAATAAGTTTTACTTTTGTTTATTTACAATATGTAGATAGTTAGAGCTTTAGTTCCATTTAGCCGCTATATATTAACATTGTGTAACTTAAACGTCATGCAGATATATGTTTTTTTCGTTTTGCTAACATGGTTTTTTTAAAAACATTGTGGTTTACTCTTTTTCTAAAAGCTGTTCATTCACAGGTTTTATTCAGTTTTTGTATTGTGAGGGTTACGATTTTCCTCAACTTAAGAAATGAAAATTGTGCTTTCATTATAATCGTGACAGTTTTTTGGATCTCAAAAACCTCTCTCTGATTATCCAACCTCTAGACTTTCCTGGTTACTCCATGAAGCAAGTTTTTCCTAATAGGTCTTATAGCTTCAATGTTCTGTATTTTTGTTCGCTTTTTATTTTCTTAATATGTTTTTGGGTTTGTGGGGATTAAATTTACCTTTATAAATGTGGATGAGATTAGAGATGGAAGGGCTATTTCCTTCTACCCTTATGCCCTATAGGGATTAGGTATGCCTTTGAAACGTGGATAAGAGTAAAATTGGAAGGATTATTGCATTCTACCCTTATGACCTTTGTGCTTGGTCATTCCTTAATTGTATCTAAGGTCCTTCTAAGGTTCAGTCAGGAATATTTTAAGCTTGTGTGTACTATTCTAAAGGTGGTGCTACTCTATAGAATTTTTTATGGAGGATATGTACTCAGTTACGATGTTGGATTACTGTTGATTGTTTGTTCTGAGTAAATGAAAAATTGATCGGATTTTATAATCGATCATTGGTGTTTCTATAGATGCTTCTATTGAACAGAGTTTTTAGCTCTTAGCTGTAAATGAATTTAAAGTGTAATTTGTACTACTTTTTTAATATTCAACTTGTAAAATGGACTAGATAGCTTTTGATATATTGCGCTAGTCTTTATAATTTGGGACCAAATAACTGACTGGGCATTTGTTTAAGATGAGTCAGAAACGAGTCAAGGGAGAGATTTCACATCGGTACGGGTTTATATTTGTCCGTTATTTCATTTTCTCCAGGCTTTTGTGGGATATTTTTCGAAATTGTTCTTGAGTGTAATTTCTTTAGTTATAGTTTCTTTAGTGGGAAAATTTGTGTTTGTCTTTTTTTCTCAATTTCCAGATGACATGTTTTCACCGGATAGTCAAAATCTCTTACTTAGGTTTCCAGATAAAACAATTCTTAAGGTTTTTCTCAAAGTGAGAGTTATTTATGTTATTATTTTCGTGAGGTCTTTCTTCTTATGAGTCATTTTAGTACTCTTCCACAGTGTTGGTTGATTTATGCCAGAAATCAATTCAGATTCAATAAGTGGGACAAATCCTCTTTGTTGTTCAAACCTCTTGGGTAGAGGGAATCTAGACGAAAGATCCATTTTGATTCTTCAGTGAGTAGTCTTTTTTCTTGGTTACCTCCTCGCCAGTTCTTCAATACTTTCTGTATTCCTATGTATGTTAAAGCCTTAGTGTCTCCAGGGTGTTTTTCCAAGAAGTGTTTGTACAATGCTGTTTCTTTGTTGAGTTTCTCGATACACAGCAGATGTTCGCGTATCCTATCCCTCAGTTGCCTGGACGTTTGTCCCACGTACTGGAGACCACATGGGCATTGGAGTAGATACACTACGTTCTTATCTTGTCACGATTATAATGAAAGCACAATTTTCATTTCTTAAGTTGAGGAAAATCGTAACCCTCACAATACAAAAACTGAATAAAACCTGTGAATGAACAGCTTTTAGAAAAAGAGTAAACCACAATGTTTTTAAAAAAACCATGTTAGCAAAACGAAAAAAACATATATCTGCATGACGTTTAAGTTACACAATGTTAATATATAGCGGCTAAATGGAACTAAAGCTCTAACTATCTACATATTGTAAATAAACAAAAGTAAAACTTATTTATATCGTGAACTACTAGATCTTACAAAAAAGCTCACTAAATATCAATACGAAGAGTAAATCTGTGCAGACACTGTCAGTTTCCATAGGATGACACGCTCACAAAATAAACAGAAAAAAACACAGCTGATACGGTAAACATACACACTTCTACAACAATTAACAAAACCAATAGGGATTACTATATGGAACACACCTTAAAAATTTGACCAATGAGGTAACACCCACACTTCTATAACATTTGACAATAGCCAATGGGAGTGAGTATTTCGGACACACCTTAGGATTTAACTAATGAGGAAACGGAAGTTCAAAGTAAAAGTAAAAATAAACATGAAAGAATAGCCCCAGAATATATTTAACAATAGCCCCAAAGTATATCCAACTAAATACACAAAGAAACAAGTCAGACAAAACGAAGCAGTATAACAAAATAAGAAAAAGATTTGCGTAACGCAAACCGGAAGTGGTAATCGCCACTTCCGGTATTACGAAAATGCTAATTAAACAGGGTATAAAAAGACCCCAAAGAATAAGAAAAACCAGTCTTGAAAAAGGTCAGTGTATGACCGAAACGCGTCGACTGGTAAGTGACACTCTGGTAGGATTATTTTGTCTAAAACCATCTGCACTATTATTATTTTTGTTTTTGGCAGAAAAGAATAGAAAATTGCTGAGAATTGCACTGACCGTTTGGGTCACCACCTAGAAGATAGATTGCACTTCACACTGGCGAGAGGAACATTGGGAGATAAGTTTCTACACTCCAATTGGGAGAAATAACAAGTACACATTTTTATCCTAATTTGACAGTTTTTTGGTTGTGTGATTGTTCACAATTTTTCAGGACTATTTTTTTCATTCATTTTTTCTTTTTTTCACATTTGGAGTTTTACTTTTTTCATTACTTTTGTTCAAAGTTTCTGTTCTTTATCACCACTGACTGTGACCACTTTTTTGTGATATCCTTGGAGAATATTTTACAAACTATTGAGTATCAAGTTTGTTCACACAGCATTTTGATTATCGTTTGTTCACCTTGTTCTCTAATAACATTTGTTTTTCAACATTGTTAGGAACTTTTTTAAACACTTTATCGTTTGTTCACCTTATTCTCTGAATATCATTTGTTGTTCAACATTGTTAGGAAACATCTTTTAAACACTTTATCTTAGACACAATTATTATTTTTTGATACTATCAAACACTCCTTACTCACATTAGTCTATTGGGAGTCTATTGGGAGACCAAACTAGTAAATATTGCACATCACAATTACCACATGATGCAAGACATTTAGTTATCCTTAGACAGACAAGGAAGTGTCTCTCTAGCAAAACCACCTACACTATTCCACTCATACATCCGGATAACACTATTTGTAATTTTACTTACATAGAATATTGTATAAGTAAATAATTGTTTTTATTCTGATTTTAACTCATTGTAAAATCTTGGATCCTTGATTATTTATTTTGATTTTATGGTTTAACGTAATGTTAACTTTTATGTATATGTACAAATAAACTGACACAATTTTATATACCCTAGACCCGGCCATTTGGTTTTTGGCGCTTTAATTACCTCTTATCTGATTATTACATACAGTTATATGACAATTAGTGTATACTGTATATTTATATCAGTATCTGTACATATTCTATATAGTAGTGTCTATTACATGCAGTTATATGACAATTAGTGTATACTGTATATTAATATCAGTATCTGTATATATTCTGTATAGTAGTGTCTACTACATACAGTTATATGACAATTAGTGTATACTGTATATTTATATCAGTATCTGTACATATTCTGTATAGTAGTGTCTGTTACATGCAGTTATATGACAATTAGTGTATACTGTATATTTATATCAGTGTCTGTACATATTCTGTATAGTAGTGTCTGTTACATGCAGTTATATGACAATTAGTGTATACTGTATATTTATATCAGTATCTGTACATATTCTGTATAGTAGTGTCTATTACATGCAGTTATATGACAATTAGTGTATACTGTATATTTATATCAGTATCTGTACATATTCTGTATAGTAGTGTCTATTACATGCAGTTATATGACAATTAGTGTATACTGCATATTTATATCAGTATCTGTACATATTCTGTATAGTAGTGTCTATTACATGCAGTTATATGACAATTAGTGTATACTGTATATTTATATCAGTAGCTGTACATATTCTGTATAGTAGTGTCTGTTACATGCAGTTATATGACAATTAGTGTATACTGTATATTTATATCAGTATCTGTACATATTCTGTATAGTAGTGTCTATTACATGCAGTTATATGACAATTAGTGTATACTGTATATTTATATCAGTATCTGTACATATTCTGTATAGTAGTGTCTGTTACATACAGTTATATGACAATTAGTGTATACTGTATATTTATATCAGTATCTGTACATATTCTGTATAGTAGTGTATTACATGCAGTTATATGACAATTAGTGTATACTGTATATTTATATCAGTATCTGTACATATTCTGTATAGTAGTGTCTATTACATGCAGTTATATGACAATTAGTGTATACTGTATATTTATATCAGTATCTGTACATATTCTGTATAGTAGTGTCTATTACATGCAGTTATATGACAATTAGTGTATACTGTATATTTATATCAGTATCTGTACATATTCTGTATAGTAGTGTATTACATACAGTTATATGACAATTGGTGTATACTGTATATTTATATCAGTATCTGTACATATTCTGTATAGTAGTGTATTACATACAGTTATATGACAATTGGTGTATACTGTATATTTATATCAGTATCTGTACATATTCTGTATAGTAGTGTCTGTTACATGCAGTTATATGACAATTAGTGTATACTGTATATTTATATCAGTATCTGTACATATTCTGTATAGTAGTGTCTATTACATGCAGTTATATGACAATTAGTGTATACTGTATATTTATATCAGTATCTGTACATATTCTGTATAGTAGTGTCTATTACATGCAGTTATATGACAATTAGTGTATACTGTATATTTATATCAGTATCTGTACATATTCTGTATAGTAGTGTCTATTACATGCAGTTATATGACAATTAGTATATACTGTATATTTATATCAGTATCTGTACATATTCTGTATAGTAGTGTCTATTACATGCAGTTATATGACAATTAGTGTATAGTGTATATTTATATCAGTATCTGTACATATTCTGTATAGTAGTGTCTATTACATGCAGTTATATGACAATTAGTGTATAGTGTATATTTATATCAGTATCTGTGCATATTCTGTATAGTAGTGTCTGTTACATGCAGTTATATGACAATTAGTGTATACTGTATATTTATATCAGTATCTGTACATATTATGTATAGTAGTGTCTGTTACATGCAGTTATATAACAATTAGTGTATACTGTATATTTATATCAGTATCTGTACATATTCTGTATAGTAGTGTCTATTACATACAGTTATATAACAATTAGTGTATACTGTATATTTATATCAGTATCTGTACATATTCTGTATAGTAGTGTCTATTACATGCAGTTATATGACAATTAGTGTATACTGTATATTTATATCAGTATCTGTACATATTCTGTATAGTAGTGTCTGTTACATGCAGTTATATGACAATTAGTGTATGCTGTATATTTATATCAGTACATATTCTGTATAGTAGTGTCTGTTACATGCAGTTATATGACAATTAGTGTATACTGTATATTTATATCAGTATCTGTACATACTCTGTATAGTAGTGTCTATTACATGCAGTTATATGACAATTAGTGTATACTGTATATTTATATCAGTATCTGTACATATTCTGTATAGTAGTGTCTATTACATGCAGTTATATGACAATTAGTGTATACTGTATATTTATATCAGTATCTGTACATATTCTGTATAGTAGTGTCCTACATGCAGTTATATGACAATTAGTGTATAATGTATATTTATATCAGTATCTGTACATATTCTGTATAGTAGTGTCCTACATGCAGTTATATGACAATTAGTGTATAATGTATATTCATATCAGTATCTGTACATATTCTGTATAGTAGTGTCTATTACATGCAGTTATATGACAATTAGTGTATACTGTATATTTATATCAGTATCTGTACATATTCTGTATAGTAGTGTCTATTACATGCAGTTATATGTAATTAGTGTATACTGTATATTTATATCATCTGTACATATTCTGTATAGTAGTGTCTATTACATGCAGTTATATGACAATTAGTGTATACTGTATATTTATATCAGTATCTGTACATATTCTGTATAGTAGTGTCTATTACATGCAGTTATATGACAATTAGTGTATACTGTATATTTATATCAGTATCTGTACATATTCTGTATAGTAGTGTCTATTACATGCAGTTATATGACAATTAGTGTATACTGTATATTTATATCAGTATCTGTACATATTCTGTATAGTAGTGTCTATTACATGCAGTTATATGACAATTAGTGTATACTGTATATTTATATCAGTATCTGTACATATTCTGTATAGTAGTGTCTATTACATGCAGTTATATGTAATTAGTGTATACTGTATATTTATATCAGTACTGTACATATTCTGTATAGTAGTGTCTATTACATGCAGTTATATGACAATTAGTGTATACTGTATATTTATATCAGTATCTGTACATATTCTGTATAGTAGTGTCTATTACATGCAGTTATATGTAATAAGTGTATACTGTATATTTATATCAGTATCTGTACATATTCTGTATAGTAGTGTCTATTACATGCAGTTATATGACAATTAGTGTATACTGTATATTTATATCAGTATCTGTACATATTCTGTATAGTAGTGTCTATTACATACAGTTATATGACAATTAGTGTATACTGTATATTTATATCAGTATCTGTACATATTCTGTATAGTAATGTCTGTTACATGCAGATATATGACAATTAGTGTATACTGTATATTTATATCAGTATCTGTACATATTCTGTATAGTAGTGTCTATTACATGCAGTTATATGACAATTAGTGTATACTGTATATTTATATCAGTATCTGTACATATTCTGTATAGTAGTGTCTGTTACATGCAGTTATATGACAATTAGTGTATATTGTATATTTATATCAGTATCTGTACATATTCTGTATAGTAGTGTCTATTACATGCAGTTATATGTAATAAGTGTATACTGTATATTTATATCAGTATCTGTACATATTCTGTATAGTAGTGTCTATTACATGCAGTTATATGACAATTAGTATATACTGTATATTTATATCAGTATCTGTACATATTCTGTATAGTAGTGTCTATTACATGCAGTTATATGACAATTAGTGTATACTGTATATTTATCAGTATCTGTACATATTCTGTATAGTAGTGTCTATTACATGCAGTTATATGACAATTAGTGTATACTGTATATTTATATCAGTATCTGTACATATTCTGTATAGTAGTGTCTATTACATGCAGTTATATGACAATTAGTGTATACTGTATATTTATATCAGTATCTGTACATATTCTGTATAGTAGTGTCTATTACATGTAGTTATATGACAATTAGTGTATACTGTATATTTATATCAGTATCTGTACATATTCTGTATAGTAGTGTCTATTACATGCAGTTATATGACAATTAGTGTATACAGTATATTTATATCAGTATCTGTACAAATTCTGTATAGTAGTGTCTATTACATGCAGTTATATGACAATTAGTGTATACTGTATATTTATATCAGTATCTGTACATATTCTGTATAGTAGTGTCTATTACATGCAGTTATATGACAATTAGTGTATACAGTATATTTATATCAGTATCTGTACAAATTCTGTATAGTAGTGTCTATTACATGCAGTTATATGACAATTGGTGTATACTGTATATTTATATCAGTATCTGTACATATTCTGTATAGTAGTGTCTATTACATGCAGTTATATGACAATTAGTGTATATTGTATATTTATATCAGTATCTGTACATATTCTGTATAGTAGTGTCTATTACATGCAGTTATATGACAATTAGTGTATACTGTATATTTATATCAGTATCTGTACATATTCTGTATAGTAGTGTCTATTACATGCAGTTATATGACAATTAGTGTATACTGTTTATTTATATCAGTATCTGTACATATTCTGTATAGTAGTGTCTATTACATGCAGTTATATGACAATTAGTGTATACTGTATATTTATATCAGTATCTGTACATATTATGTATAATAGTGTCTATTACATGCAGTTATATGACAATTAGTGTATACTGTATATTTATATCAGTATCTGTACATATTCTGTATAGTAGTGTCTATTACATGCAGTTATATGTAATTAGTGTATACTGTATATTTATATCAGTATCTGTACATATTCTGTATAGTAGTGTCTGTTACATGCAGTTATATGACAATTAGTGTATGCTGTATATTTATATCAGTACATATTCTGTATAGTAGTGTCTATTACATGCAGTTATATGTAATTAGTGTATACTGTATATTTATATCAGTATCTGTACATATTCTGTATAGTAGTGTCTATTACATGCAGTTATATGTAATTAGTGTATACTGTATATTTATATCAGTATCTGTACATATTCTGTATAGTAGTGTCTGTTACATGCAGTTATATGACAATTAGTGTATAGTGTATATTTATATCAGTATCTGTACATATTCTGTATAGTAGTGTCCATTACACGCAGTTATATGACAATTAGTGTATACTGTATATTTATATCAGTATCTGTACATATTCTGTATAGTAGTGTCTATTACTCGCAGTTATATGACAATTACTGTATACTGTATATTTATATCAGTAACTGTACATATTCTGTATAGTGGTGTCTATTACATGCAGTTATATGACAATTAGTGTATACTGTATATTTATATCAGTATCTGTACATATTCTGTATAGTAGTGTCTATTACACGCAGTTATATGACAATTAGTGTATACTGTATATTTATATCAGTATCTGTACATATTCTGTATAGTAGTGTCTATTACATGCAGTTATATGTAATTAGTGTATAATGTATATTTATATCAGTAGCTGTACATATTCTGTATAGTAGTGTCTATTACATGCAGTTATATGACTATTAGTGTATACTGTATATTTATATCAGTATCTGTACATATTCTGTATAGTAGTGTCTATTACATGCAGTTATATGACAATTAGTGTATACTGTATATTTATATCAGTATCTGTACATATTCTGTATAGTAGTGTCTATTACATGCAGTTATATGACAATTAGTGTATACTGTATATTTATATCAGTATCTGTACATATTCTGTATAGTAGTGTCTATTACATGCAGTTATATGACAATTAGTGTATACTGTATATTTATATCAGTATCTGTACATATTCTGTATAGTAGTGTCTATTACATGCAGTTATATAACAATTAGTGTATACTGTATATTTATATCAGTATCTGTACATATTCTGTATAGTAGTGTCTATTACATACAGTTATATGACAATTAGTGTATACTGTATATTTATATCAGTATCTGTACATATTCTGTATAGTAGTGTCTATTACATGCAGTTATATAACAATTAGTGTATACTGTATATTTATATCAGTATCTGTACATATTCTGTATAGTAGTGTCTATTATATGCAGTTATATGACAATTAGTGTATACTGTATATTTATATCAGTATCTGTATATATTCTGTATAGTAGTGTCTATTACATGCAGTTATATGACAATTAGTGTATACTGTATATTTATATCAGTATCTGTACATATTCTGTATAGTAGTGTCTATTACATGCAGCTATATGACAATTAGTGTATACTGTATATTTATATCAGTATCTGTACATATTCTGTATAGTAGTGTCTATTACATGCAGTTATATGACAATTAGTGTATACTGTGTATTTATATCAGTATCTGTACATATTCTGTATAGTAGTGTCTGTTACATACAGTTATATGACAATTAGTGTATACTGTATATTTATATCAGTATCTGTACATATTCTGTATAGTAGTGTCTATTACATGCATCTATATGTAATTAGTGTATACTGTATATTTATATCAGTATCTGTACATATTCTGTATAGTAGTGTCTATTACATGCAGTTATATGACAATTAGTGTATACTGTATATTTATATCAGTATCTGTACATATTCTGTATAGTAGTGTCTGTTACATGCAGTTATATGACAATTAGTGTATACTGTATATTTATATCAGTATCTGTACATATTCTGTATAGTAGTGTCTATTACATGCAGTTATATGACAATTAGTGTATACTGTATATTTATATCAGTATCTGTACATATTCTGTATAGTAGTGTATTACATGCAGTTATATGACAATTAGTATATACTGTATATTTATATCAGTATCTGTACATATTCTGTATAGTAGTGTCTATTATATGCAGTTATATGACAATTAGTGTATACTGTATATTTATATTAGTATCTGTACATATTATGTATAGTAATGTCTATTACATGCAGTTATATGACAATTAGTGTATACTGTATATTTATATCAGTATCTGTACATATTCTGTATAGTAGTGTCTATTACATGCAGTTATATGACAATTAGTGTATACTGTATATTTATATCAGTATCTGTACATATTCTGTATAGTAGTGTCTATTACATGCAGTTATATGACAATTAGTATATACTGTATATTTATATCAGTATCTGTACATATTCTGTATAGTAGTGTCTATTACATGCAGTAATATGACAATTACTGTATACTGTATATTTATATCAGTAACTGTACATATTCTGTATAGTGGTGTCTATTACATGCAGTTATATGACAATTAGTGTATACTGTATATTTATATCAGTATCTGTACATATTCTGTATAGTAGTGTCTATTACACGCAGTTATATGACAATTAGTGTATACTGTATATTTATATCAGTATCTGTACATATTCTGTATAGTAGTGTCTATTACATGCAGTTATGACAATTAGTGTATACTGTATATTTATATCAGTATCTGTACATATTCTGTATAGTAGTGTCTATTACATGCAGTTATATGTAATTAGTGTATACTGTATATTTATATTAGTATCTGTACATATTCTGTATAGTAGTGTCTATTACATGCAGTTATATAACAATTAGTGTATACTGTATATTTATATCAGTATCTGTACATATTCTGTATAGTAGTGTCTATTACATACAGTTATATGACAATTAGTGTATACTGTATATTTATATCAGTATCTGTACATATTCTGTATAGTAGTGTCTATTACATGCAGTTATATAACAATTAGTGTATACTGTATATTTATATCAGTATCTGTACATATTATGTATAGTAGTGTCTATTACATGCAGTTATATGTAATTAGTATATACTGTATATTTATATCAGTATCTGTACATATTCTGTATAGTAGTGTCTGTTACATGCAGTCATATGACAATTAGTGTATACTGTATATTTATATCAGTATCTGTACATATTCTGTATAGTAGTGTCTATTACATGCAGTTATATGTAATTAGTGTATACTGTATATTTATATTAGTATCTGTACATAGTCTGTATAGTAGTGTCTATTACATGCAGTTATATGACAATTAGTGTATACTGTATATTTATATCAGTATCTGTACATATTCTGTATAGTAGTGTCTATTACATGCAGTTATATGTAATTAGTGTATACTGTATATTTATATCAGTATCTGTACATATTCTGTATAGTAGTGTCTATTATATGCAGTTATATGACAATTAGTGTATACTGTGTATTTATATCAGTATCTGTACATATTCTGTATAGTAGTGTCTGTTACATACAGTTATATGACAATTAGTGTATACTGTATATTTATATCAGTATCTGTACATATTCTGTATAGTAGTGTATATTACATGCAGTTATATGTAATTAGTGTATACTGTATATTTATATCAGTATCTGTACATATTCTGTATAGTAGTGTCTATTACATGCAGTTATATGACAATTAGTGTATACTGTATATTTATATTAGTATCTGTACATATTCTGTATAGTAGTGTATTACATGCAGTTATATGACAATTAGTATATACTGTATATTTATATCAGTATCTGTACATATTCTGTATAGTAGTGTCTATTACATGCAGTTATATGACAATTAGTGTATACTGTATATTTATATCAGTATCTGTACATATTCTGTATAGTAGTGTCTATTACATGCAGTTATATGACAATTAGTGTATACTGTATATTTATATCAGTACATATTCTGTATAGTAGTGTCTATTACATGCAGTTATATGACAATTAGTATATACTGTATATTTATATCAGTATCTGTACATATTCTGTATAGTAGTGTCTATTACATGCAGTTATATGACAATTAGTGTATACTGTATATTTATATCAGTATCTGTACATATTCTGTATAGTAGTGTCTATTACATGCAGTTATATGACAATTAGTGTATACTGTATATTTATATCAGTATCTGTACATATTCTGTATAGTAGTGTCTGTTACATGCAGTTATATGACAATTAGTGTATACTGTATATTTATATCAGTATCTGTACATATTCTGTATAGTAGTGTCTGTTACATGCAGTTATATGACAATTAGTGTATACTGTATATTTATATCAGTATCTGTACATATTCTGTATAGTAGTGTCTGTTACATGCAGTTATATGACAATTAGTGTATATAGTATATTTATATTAGTATCTGTACATATTCTGTATAGTAGTGTCTATTACATGCAGTTATATGTAATTAGTGTATACTGTATATTTATATCAGTATCTGTACATATTCTGTATAGTAGTGTCTATTACATGCAGTTATATGACAATTAGTGTATACTGTATATTTATATCAGTATCTGTATATATTCTGTATAGTAGTGTCTATTACATGCAGTTATATGACAATTAGTGTATACTGTATATTTATATCAGTACTGTACATATTCTGTATAGTAGTGTCTATTACATGCAGTTATATGACAGTGAGTGTATACTGTATATTTATATCAGTATCTGTACATATTCTGTATAGTAGTGTCTATTACATGCAGTTATATAACAATTAGTGTATACTGTATATTTATATCAGTATCTGTACATATTCTGTATAGTAGTGTCTATTACATACAGTTATATGACAATTAGTGTATACTGTATATTTATATCAGTATCTGTACATATTCTGTATAGTAGTGTCTATTACATGCAGTTATATAACAATTAGTGTATACTGTATATTTATATCAGTATCTGTACATATTCTGTATAGTAGTGTCTATTACATGCAGTTATATGACAATTAGTGTATACTGTATATTTATATCAGTATCTGTACATATTCTGTATAGTAGTGTCTATTACATGCAGTTATATGACAATTAGTGTATACTGTATATTTATATCAGTATCTGTACATATTCTGTATAGTAGTGTCTATTACATGCAGTTATATGACAATTAGTGTATACTGTATATTTATATCAGTATCTGTACCTATTCTGTATAGTAGTGTCTATTACATGCAGTTATATGTTATTAGTGTATACTGTATATTTATATCAGTATCTGTACATATTATGTATAGTAGTGTCTATTACATACAGTTATATGACAATTAGTGTATACTGTGTATTTATATCAGTATCTGTACATATTCTGTATAGTAGTGTCTGTTACATACAGTTATATGACAATTAGTGTATACTGTATATTTATATCAGTATCTGTACATATTCTGTATAGTAGTGTCTATTACATGCAGTTATATGTAATTAGTGTATACTGTATATTTATATCAGTATCTGTACATATTCTGTATAGTAGTGTCTATTACATGCAGTTATATGACAATTAGTGTATACTGTATATTTATATTAGTATCTGTACATATTCTGTATAGTAGTGTATTACATGCAGTTATATGACAATTAGTATATACTGTATATTTATATCAGTATCTGTACATATTCTGTATAGTAGTGTCTATTACATGCAGTTATATGACAATTAGTGTATACTGTATATTTATATCAGTATCTGTACATATTCTGTATAGTAGTGTCTATTACATGCAGTTATATGACAATTAGTGTATACTGTATATTTATATCAGTATCTGTACATATTCTGTATAGTAGTGTCTATTACATGCAGTTATATGACAATTAGTGTATACTGTATATTTATATCAGTATCTGTACATATTCTGTATAGTAGTGTCTGTTACATGCAGTTATATGACAATTAGTGTATACTGTATATTTATATCAGTATCTGTACATATTCTGTATAGTAGTGTCTGTTACATGCAGTTATATGACAATTAGTGTATATAGTATATTTATATCAGTATCTGTACATATTCTGTATAGTAGTGTCTATTACATGCAGTTATATAACAATTAGTGTATACTGTATATTTATATCAGTATCTGTACATATTCTGTATAGTAGTGTCTGTTACATGTAGTTATATGACAATTAGTGTATACTGTATATTTATATCAGTATCTGTACATATTCTGTATAGTAGTGTCTATTACATACAGTTATATGACAATTAGTGTATACTGTATATTTATATCAGTATCTGTACATATTCTGTATAGTAGTGTCTATTACATGCAGTTATATGTAATTAGTGTATACTGTATATTTATATCAGTAGTATCTGTACATATTCTGTATTGTAGTGTCTATTACATGCAGTTATATGACAATTAGTGTATACTGTATATTTATATCAGTATCTGTACATATTCTGTATAGTAGTGTCTATTACATGCAGTTATATGACAATTAGTGTATACTGTATATTTATATCAGTATATGTACATATTCTGTATAGTAGTGTCTATAACATGCAGTTATATGACAATTAGTGTATACTGTATATTTATATCAGTAGTATCTGTACATATTCTGTATAGTAGTGTCTATTACATGCAGTTATATGTAATTAGTGTATACTGTATATTTATATCAGTAGTATCTGTACATATTCTGTATAGTAGTGTCTATTACATGCAGTTATATGACAATTAGTGTATACTGTATATTTATATCAGTATCTGTACATATTCTGTATAGTAGTGTCTATTACATGCAGTTATATGACAATTAGTGTATACTGTATATTTACATCAGTATCTGTACATATTCTGTATAGTAGTGTCTATTACATGCAGTTATATGAAAATTAGTATATAATGTATATTTATATCAGTATCTGTACATATTCTGTATAGTAGTGTCTATTACATGTAGTTATATGACAACTAGTGTATACTGTATATTTATATCAGTATCTGTACATATTCTGTATAGTAGTGTCTATTACATGCAGTTATATGTAATTAGTGTATACTGTATATTTATATCAGTATCTGTACATATTCTGTATAGTAGTGTCTATTACATGCAGTTATATGTAATTAGTGTATACTGTATATTTATATCAGTATCCGTACATATTCTGTATAGTAGTGTCTGTTACATGCAGTTATATGTAATTAGTGTATACTGTATATTTATATCAGTATCTGTACATATTCTGTATAGTAGTGTCTATTACATGCAGTTATATGTAATTAGTATATACTGTATATTTATATCAGTATCTGTACATATTATGTATAGTAGTGTCTATTACATGCAGTTATATGACAATTAGTGTATACTGTATATTTATATTAGTAGCTGTACATATTCTGTATAGTAGTGTATATTACATGCAGTTATATGTAATTAGTGTATACTGTATATTTATATCAGTATCCGTACATATATATAATATGGAAATTGGTGTATACTGTCCCTTTTAGAATTAATGTAATATAACACTTTCAGTGGGGATGTAGTACCACTTTATAGCAGATGAGGGCACTATTAGATAACAACAATATAAACAAATGCAACTCAAATTTCATAAAAGGAACAAAAAATAGATTTGTAATAAGCAAAAAAATAAATAAAAATCATTATACGTTTTCTTAAAGAATTAACTATTTATAGGTAATTTATTATTAACATGCAATAAGTTTACAGCAGATAACGAGTATTTGGTGCAGGTGAAGACACTGGACCGAATTCTAGTCCATTTTTAGTCTTGGGGTGACTGTTAGACATTTATTAGTCTAGGGGGTCACGGTCAGACATTTATTAGTCTAGGGGGTCACTGTCAGACATTTATTAGTCACTGGGGGGTCACTGTCAGACATTTATTAGTCACTGGGGGGTCACTGTCAGACATTATTTGTCACTGGGGGGTCACTGTCAGACATTATTTGTCACTGGGGGATCACTGTCAGACATTATTTGTCTCTGGGGGGTCACTGTCAGACATTTTTTGTCACTGGGGTTCACTGTCAGACATTATTAGTCACTGGGGGGCGATCACAGGCAGACATTATTGCTGTGGGGTAGCTCACAGGCAGACATTATTGCTGTGGGGCAGGTCACAGGCAGACTTTATTGCTGTGGGGTAGCTCACAGGCAGACATTATTACTGTAGGGCAGATCACAGTAAGACATTATTGCTGTGGGGTAGCTCCCAGTCAGACCTTATTGCTGTGAGGCAGGTCCCAGTCAGACATTATTGCTGTGGGGCAAGTCACAGTCAGACATTATTGCTGTGGGGCAGGTCACAGTCAGACATTATTGCTGTGGAGCAGGTCACTGTCAGACATTATTGCTGTGGGGCAGGTCACAGTCAGACATTATTGATGTGGGACAGGTCACAGTCAGACATTATTACTGTGGGGCAGGTCCCAGTCAGACATTATTGCTGTGGGGCAAGTCACAGTCAGACATAATTGCTGTGGGGCAGGTCACAGTCAGACATTATTGCTGTGGGGCAGGTCACTGTCAGACATTATTGCTGTGGGGCAGATCACAGTCAGACATTATTGCTGTGGGGCAGGTCCCAGTCAGACATTATTGCTGTGGGGCAAGTCACAGTCAGACATTATTGCTGTGGGGCAGGTCACAGTCAGACATTATTGCTGTGGGGCAGGTCACTGTCAGACATTATTGCTGTGGGGCAGGTCACAGTCAGACATTATTGCTGTGGGCAGAGATATATGTCTATTGCTGTGGTTCAGGTCACAGTCGGACATTATTGTTGCGGGGCAGGTCAAAGTCAGACATTATTGCTGTGGGGCAGTTCACAGTCAGACATTATTGCTGTGGGGCAGCTCACAGTCAGACATTATTGCTGTGGGGCAGGTCACAGTCAGACATTATTGCTGTGGGGCAGCTCACAGTTAGACATTATTGCTGTGGGGCAGGTCACAGTCAGACATTATTGCTCTGGGGCAGGTCACAGATAAGTCAGACATTATTGCTGTGGGGCAGGTCACAGTCAGACATTAATGCTGTGGGGCAAGTCACAGTCAGACATTATTACTGTGGAGCAGGTCACAGTCAGATATTATTGCTTAGGGGCAGATCACAGTCAGACATTATTACTGTGGGGCAGGTCACAGTCAGACATTATTGCTGTGGGGCAGATCACAGTCAGACATTATTGCTGTGGGGCAGGTCACAGATAAGTCAGACATTATTGCTGTGGGGCAGGTCACAGTCAGAAATTATTGCTGTGGGGCAGGTCACAGTCAGACATTATTGCTGTGGGGCAGGTCACAGTCAGGCATTATTGATGTGGGGCAGGTCACAGTCAGACATTATTGCTGTGGGGCAGGTCACATTCAGACATTATTACTGTGGGGCAGGTCACAGATAAGTCAGACATTATTGCTGTGGGGCAGGTCACAGTCAGATATTATTGCTGTGGGGCAGGTCACAGTCAGGCATTATTGCTGTGGGGCAGGTCACAGTCAGACATTATTGCTGTGGGGCAGGTCACAGTCAGACATTATTGCTGTGGGGCAAGTCACAGTCAGACATTATTACTGTGGGGCAGGTCACAGTCCGACATTATTGCTGTGGGGCAAGTCACTGTCAGACATTATTGCTGTGGGGCAAGTCACTGTCAGACATTATTTGCTGTGGGGCACGTCACTGTCAGACATTTTTGCTGTTGGGCAGATCATGATCAGACATTATTGCCAGGGGGCAGGTCACAGTCAGATATTATTACTGCGGGGCAGGTCACTGTCAGACATTATTGCCGTGGGCAGAGGTATTTGTCTATTGCTGCAGGGCAGATAACAGTCAGACATTATTGCTGTGGGGCAATTCACAGGCAGACATTATTGCTGTGGGGCAGATCACAGTCAGACATTATTACTGTGGGGCAGGTCACAGTCAGACATTATTGCTGTGGGGCATATCACAGTCAGACATTATTACTGTGGGGCAGGTCACAGTCAGACATTATTGCTGTGGGGCAAGTCACTGTCAGACATTATTGCTGTGGGGCAAGTCACTGTCAGACATTATTGCTGTGGGGCAGGTCACAGTCAGACATTATTGCTGTGGGGCAAGTCACTGTCAGACAATATTGCTGTGGGGCAAGTCACTGTCAGACATTATTGCTGTGGGGCAGGTCACAGTCAGACATTATTGCTGTGGGGCAAGTCACTGTCAGACATTATTACTGTGGGGCAGGTCACAGTCAGACATTATTGCTGTGGGGCAAGTCACTGTCAGACATTATTGCTGTGGGGCAAAATACTGTCAGACATTATTGCCGTGGGGCAGCTCACAGTCAGACATTATTGCCGTGGGGCAAATCACTGTCAGACTTTATTGCCGTGGGGCAAGTCACAGTCAGACATTAGTACTGTGGGGCAGGTCACAGTCAGACATTATTGCTGTGGGGCAAGTCACTGTCAGACATTATTGCTGTGGGGCAAGTCACTGTCAGACATTATTGCCGTGGGGCAGGTCACAGTCAGACATTATTACTGTGGGGCAAGTCACTGTCAGACATTATTGCCGTGGGGCAGGTCACAGTCAGACATTATTACTGTGGGGCAGGTCACAGTCAGACATTATTACTGTGGGGCAGGTCACAGTCTGACATTATTGCTGTGGGGCAAGTCACTGTCAGACATTATTGCTGTGGGGCAAGTCACTGTCAGACATTATTGCTGTGGGGCAGGTCACAGTCAGACATTATTGCTGTGGGGCAAGTCACTGTCAGACATTATTGCTGTGGGGCAGGTCACAGTCAGATATTATTGCTGTGGGGCAGGTCACAGTCAGGCATTATTGCTGTGGGGCAAGTCATTGTCAGACATTATTGCTGTGGGGCAAGTCACTGTCAGACATTATTGCTGTGGGGCAAGTCACTGTCAGACATTATTGCTGTGGGGCAAGTCACTGTCAGACATTATTGCTGTGGGGCAAGTCACAGTCAGACATTATTGCCGTGGGGCAAGTCACAGTCAGACATTATTACTGTGGGGCAAGTCACAGTCAGACATTATTGCTGTGGGGCAAGTCACTGTCAGACATTATTGCTGTGGGGCAGGTCACAGTCAGACATTATTGCTGTGGGGCAAGTCACAGTCAGACATTATTGCTGTGGGGCAAGTCACAGTCAGACATTATTGCTGTGGGGCAAGTCACTGTCAGACATTATTGCTGTGGGGCAAGTCACTGTCAGACATTATTGCTGTGGGGCAAGTCACTGTCAGACATTATTGCTGTGGGGCAAGTCACTGTCAGACATTATTGCCGTGGGGCAAGTCACAGTCAGACATTATTACTGTGGGGCAGGTCACAGTCAGACATTATTGCTGTGGGGCAAGTCACTGTCAGACATTATTGCTGTGGGGCAAGTCACTGTCAGACATTATTGCTGTGGGGCAAGTCACTGTCAGACATTATTGCTGTGGGGCAGGTCACAGTCAGACATTATTGCTGTGGGGCAAGTCACTGTCAGACATTATTGCTGTGGGGCAGGTCACAGTCAGGCATTATTGATGTGGGGCAGGTCACAGTCAGACATTATTGCTGTGGAGCAGGTCACAGTCAGACATTATTGCTGTGGGGCAGCTCACAGTCAGACATTATTGCTTTGGGGCAGCTCACAGTCAGACATTATTGCTGTGGGGCAGCTCACAGTCAGACATTATTACTATGGGGCAGGTCACAGTCAGACATTATTGCTGTGGGGCAGCTCACAGTCAGACATTATTGCTGTGGGGCAGGTCACAGATATGTCAGACAATATTGCTTTGGGGCAGGTCACAGTCAGACATTATTACTGTGGGGCAAGTCACAGTCACACATTTTTGCTGTGGGGCAAGTCATTGTCAGACATTATTGCCGTGGGGCAGGTCACAGTCAGACATTATTACTGTGGGGCAGGTCACAGTCCGACATTATTGCTGTGGGGCAAGTCACTGTCAGACATTATTGATGTGGGGCAAGTCACTGTCAGACATTATTGCTGTGGGGCAGGTCACAGTCAAACATTATTGCTGTGGGGCAAGTCACTGTCAGACATTATTACTGTGGGGCAGGTCACAGTCAGACATTATTGCTGTGGGGCAAGTCACTGTCAGACATTATTGCTGTGGGGCAAAATACTGTCAGACATTATTGCCGTGGGGCAGCTCACAGTCAGACATTATTGCCGTGGGGCAAATCACTGTCAGACTTTATTGCCGTGGGGCAAGTCACAGTCAGACATTAGTACTGTGGGGCAGGTCACAGTCAGACATTATTGCTGTGGGGCAAGTCACTGTCAGACATTATTGCTGTGGGGCAAGTCACTGTCAGACATTATTGCCGTGGGGCAGGTCACAGTCAGACATTATTACTGTGGGGCAAGTCACTGTCAGACATTATTGCCGTGGGGCAGGTCACAGTCAGACATTATTACTGTGGGGCAGGTCACAGTCAGACATTATTGCTGTGGGGCAAGTCACTGTCAGACATTATTGCTGTGGGGCAGGTCACATTCAGACATTATTGCTGTGGGGCAAGTCACTGTCAGACATTATTGCTGTGGGGCAGGTCACAGTCAGACATTATTGCTGTGGGGCAAGTCACTGTCAGACATTATTGCCGTGGGGCAAGTCACAGACAGACATTATTACTGTGGGGCAGGTCACAGTCAGACATTATTGCTGTGGGGCAAGTCACTGTCAGACATTATTGCTGTGGGGCAAGTCACTGTCAGACATTATTGCTGTGGGGCAAGTCACTGTCAGACATTATTGCTGTGGGGCAAGTCACAGTCAGACATTATTGCCGTGGGGCAAGTCACACTCAGACATTATTACTGTGGGGCAAGTCACAGTCAGACATTATTGCTGTGGGGCAAGTCACTGTCAGACATTATTGCTGTGGGGCAGGTCACAGTCAGACATTATTGCTGTGGGGCAAGTCACAGTCAGACATTATTGCTGTGGGGCAAGTCACAGTCAGACATTATTGCTGTGGGGCAAGTCACTGTCAGACATTATTGCTGTGGGGCAAGTCACTGTCAGACATTATTGCTGTGGGGCAAGTCACTGTCAGACATTATTGCCGTGGGGCAAGTCACAGTCAGACATTATTACTGTGGGGCAGGTCACAGTCAGACATTATTGCTGTGGGGCAAGTCACTGTCAGACATTATTGCTGTGGGGCAAGTCACTGTCAGACATTATTGCTGTGGGGCAAGTCACTGTCAGACATTATTGCTGTGGGGCAGGTCACAGTCAGACATTATTGCTGTGGGGCAAGTCACTGTCAGACATTATTGCTGTGGGGCAGGTCACAGTCAGGCATTATTGATGTGGGGCAGGTCACAGTCAGACATTATTGCTGTGGAGCAGGTCACAGTCAGACATTATTGCTGTGGGGCAGCTCACAGTCAGACATTATTGCTTTGGGGCAGCTCACAGTCAGACATTATTGCTGTGGGGCAGCTCACAGTCAGACATTATTACTATGGGGCAGGTCACAGTCAGACATTATTGCTGTGGGGCAGCTCACAGTCAGACATTATTGCTGTGGGGCAGGTCACAGATATGTCAGACAATATTACTTTGGGGCAGGTCACAGTCAGACATTATTACTGTGGGGCAAGTCACAGTCAGACATTTTTGCTGTGGGGCAAGTCATTGTCAGACATTATTGCCGTGGGGCAGGTCACAGTCAGACATTATTACTGTGGGGCAGGTCACAGTCCGACATTATTGCTGTGGGGCAAGTCACTGTCAGACATTATTGATGTGGGGCAAGTCACTGTCAGACATTATTGCTGTGGGGCAGGTCACAGTCAGACATTATTGCTGTGGGGCAAGTCACTGTCAGACATTATTGCTGTGGGGCAGGTCACAGTCAGATATTATTGCTGTGGGGCAGGTCACAGTCAGGCATTATTGCTGTGGGGCAGGTCACAGTCAGACATTATAGCTGTGGGGCAGGTCACAGTCAGACATTATTGCTGTGGGGCAAGTCACAGTCAGACATTATTACTGTGGGGCAGGTCACAGTCCGACATTATTGCTGTGGGGCAAGTCACTGTCAGACATTATTGCTGTGGGGCAAGTCACTGTCAGACATTATTTGCTGTGGGGCACGTCACAGTCAGACATTTTTGCTGTGGGGCAGATCATGATCAGACATTATTGCCAGGGGGCAGGTCACAGTCAGATATTATTACTGCGGGGCAGGTCACTGTCAGACATTATTGCCGTGGGCAGAGGTATTTGTCTATTGCTGCAGGGCAGATAACAGTCAGACATTATTGCTGTGGGGCAATTCACAGGCAGACATTATTACTGTGGGGCAAGTCACAGGCAGACATTATTGCTGTGGGGCAGGTCACAGTCAGACATTATTGCTGTGGGGCAGATCACAGTCAGACATTATTACTGTGGGGCAGGTCACAGTCAGACATTATTGCTGTGGGGCATATCACAGTCAGACATTATTACTGTGGGGCAGGTCACAGTCAGACATTATTGCTGTGGGGCAAGTCACTGTCAGACATTATTGCTGTGGGGCAAGTCACTGTCAGACATTATTGCTGTGGGGCAGGTCACAGTCAGACATTATTGCTGTGGGGCAAGTCACTGTCAGACATTATTGCTGTGGGGCAAGTCACTGTCAGACATTATTGCTGTGGGGCAGGTCACAGTCAGACATTATTGCTGTGGGGCAAGTCACTGTCAGACATTATTACTGTGGGGCAGGTCACAGTCAGACATTATTGCTGTGGGGCAAGTCACTGTCAGACATTATTGCTGTGGGGCAAAATACTGTCAGACATTATTGCCGTGGGGCAGCTCACAGTCAGATATTATTGCCGTGGGGCAAATCACTGTCAGACTTTATTGCCGTGGGGCAAGTCACAGTCAGACATTAGTACTGTGGGGCAGGTCACAGTCAGACATTATTGCTGTGGGGCAAGTCACTGTCAGACATTATTGCTGTGGGGCAAGTTACTGTCAGACATTATTGCCGTGGGGCAGGTCCCAGTCGGACATTATTACTGTGGGGCAAGTCACTGTCAGACATTATTGCCGTGGGGCAGGTCACAGTCAGACATTATTACTGTGGGGCAGGTCACAGTCAGACATTATTGCTGTGGGGCAAGTCACTGTCAGACATTATTGCTGTGGGGCAGGTCACATTCAGACATTATTGCTGTGGGGCAAGTCACTGTCAGACATTATTGCTGTGGGGCAGGTCACAGTCAGACATTATTGCTGTGGGGCAAGTCACTGTCAGACATTATTGCCGTGGGGCAAGTCACAGACAGACATTATTACTGTGGGGCAGGTCACAGTCAGACATTATTGCTGTGGGGCAAGTCATTGTCAGACATTATTGCTGTGGGGCAAGTCACTGTCAGACATTATTGCTGTGGGGCAAGTCACTGTCAGACATTATTGCTGTGGGGCAAGTCACTGTCAGACATTATTGCTGTGGGGCAAGTCACAGTCAGACATTATTGCCGTGGGGCAAGTCACAGTCAGACATTATTACTGTGGGGCAAGTCACAGTCAGACATTATTGCTGTGGGGCAAGTCACTGTCAGACATTATTGCTGTGGGGCAGGTCACAGTCAGACATTATTGCTGTGGGGCAAGTCACAGTCAGACATTATTGCTGTGGGGCAAGTCACTGTCAGACATTATTGCTGTGGGGCAGGTCACAGTCAGACATTATTGCTGTGGGGCAAGTCACAGTCAGACATTATTGCTGTGGGGCAAGTCACAGTCAGACATTATTGCTGTGGGGCAAGTCACTGTCAGACATTATTGCTGTGGGGCAAGTCACTGTCAGACATTATTGCTGTGGGGTAAGTCACTGTCAGACATTATTGCTGTGGGGCAAGTCACTGTCAGACATTATTGCCGTGGGGCAAGTCACTGTCAGACATTATTACTGTGGGGCAGGTCACAGTCAGACATTATTGCTGTGGGGCAAGTCACTGTCAGACATTATTGCTGTGGGGCAAGTCACTGTCAGACATTATTGCTGTGGGGCAAGTCACTGTCAGACATTATTGCTGTGGGGCAGGTCACAGTCAGACATTATTGCTGTGGGGCAAGTCACTGTCAGACATTATTGCTGTGGGGCAGGTCACAGTCAGACATTATTGCTGTGGGGCAAGTCACAGTCAGACATTATTGCTGTGGGGCAGGTCACAGTCAGACATTATTGCTGTGGGGCAAGTGACTGTCAGACATTATTGCTGTGGGGCAGGTCACAGTCAGACATTATTGCTGTGGGGCAGGTCACTGTCAGACATTATTGCTGTGGGGCAAGTCACTGTCAGACATTATTGCTGTGGGGCAGGTCACAGTCAGACATTATTGCTGTGGGGCAAGTCACTGTCAGACATTATTGCTGTGGGGCAGGTCACAGTCAGACATTATTGCTGTGGGGCAAGTCACAGTCAGACATTATTGCTGTGGGGCAGGTCACAGTCAGACATTATTGCTGTGGGGCAAGTCACTGTCAGACATTATTGCTGTGGGGCAAGTCACTGTCAGACATTATTGCTGTGGGGCAAGTCACAGTCAGACATTATTGCTGTGGGGCAGGTCACAGTCAGACATTATTGCTGTGGGGCAGCTCATAGTCAGACATTATTGCTGGGCACTGGTACCTATGCTATGTAGTGGGCTGCCAGGTCAGTATTTTAGCAGCTGTCCAGTAAAATCTTCACAAATACACTACACTTAAATATCCAGTTTTTTAATCTCCTTGAGTGTTACTGAGATGTCTACAGATTGTCTAGTATTTGTAAGGAGGACAACTGCCAGCCCTAGTGGGGCAGTTATTTCTGCTCTGTACGCCCTTAGCTGCCTTGTGACCAGCAGTATATGATAGTGACATCATAGGGTACTATTGCTGTACAGTGTCTCCCACAGAGAACAACACTTCAAGTTGTTGAATTACACATGATGAGGATTAATACTTTACTGATAGTAACTAGGTCTTGCTATCAATAGCACCAAGCATCAGATCTAGAACAAAGTATTTGCATTATATAAATGTACCAGGTTCTGCCTTTACCTGAGCTGTAGTGCTATCGTATTTAACCCCATCAGGTGATATAACGAGCAGCTAATCGCACCAAGGCAATAAACAGATGACCCAGTACTACAGCACAGTAATATACAGTATCTGTACCCAGTACTACAGCACAGTAATACACAGTATGTGTACCCAGTACTACAGCACAGTAATATGCAATATGTGTACCCAGTACTACAGCACAGCAATATACAGTATGTGTACCCAGTGTTACAGCACAGTAATATACAGTATGTGTACCCAGTGCTACAGCCTAGTAATATACAGTATGTGTACCTAGTACTACAGCACAGTAATATACAGTATGTGTACCCAGTACTACAGCACAGTAATACACAGTATGTGTACCTAGTACTACAGCACAGTAATATACAGTATGTGTACCCAGTACTACAGCACAGTAATATACAGTATGTGTACCCAGTACTACAGCACAGTAATATACAGTATGTGTACCCAGTACTACAGCACAGTAATATACAGTATGTGTACCCAGTACTACAGCACAGTAATATACAGTATGTGTACCCAGTACTACAGCACAGTAATATACAGTATGTGTACCCAGTGTTACAGCACAGTAATATACAGTATGTGTGCCCAGTGTTACAGCACAGTAATATACAGTATGGGTACCCAGTGTTACACTACAGTAATATACAGTATGTGTACCCAGTACTACAGCACAGTAATATACAGTATGTGTACCCAGTACTACAGCACAGTAATATACAGTATGTGTACCCAGTACTACAGCACAGTAATTTACAGTATGTGTACCCAGTGTTACAGCACAGTAATATACAGTATGTGTACCTAGTACTACAGCACAGTAATATACAGTATGTGTACCTAGTACTACAGCACATTAATATACAGTATGTGTACCCAGTGTTACAGCACAGTAATATACAGTATGTGTACCCAGTGCTACAGCACAGTAATATACAGTATGTGTACAGCACAGTAATATACCGTATGTGTACGCAGTACTACAGCACAGTAATATACAGTATGTGTACCCAGTGTTACAGCAGAGTAATATACAGTATGTGTACCCAGTGTTACAGCACAGTAATATACAGTATGTGTACCCAGTGTTACAGCACAGTAATATACAGTATGTGTACCCAGTACTACAGCACAGTAATATACAGTATGTGTACCCAGTACTACAGCACAGTAATATACAGTATGTGTACCCAGTGTTACAGCACAGTAATATACAGTATGTGTACCCAGTGTTACAGCACAGTAATATACAGTATGTGTACCTAGTACTACAGCACAGTAATATACAGTATGTGTACCCAGTGTTACAGCACAGTAATATACAGTATGTGTACCCAGTGTTACAGCACAGTAATATACAGTATAAGTAGCCAGTACTACAGCACAGTAATATACAGTATGTGTACCCAGTGTTACAGCACAGTAATATACAGTATGTGTGCCCAGTGTTACAGCACAGTAATATACAGTATGGGTACCCAGTGTTACACTACAGTAATATACAGTATGTGTACCCAGTACTACAGCACAGTAATATACAGTATGTGTACCCAGTACTACAGCACAGTAATATACAGTATGTGTACCCAGTAGTACAGCACAGTAATATACATTATGTGTACCCAGTAGTACAGCACAGTAATATACATTATGTGTACCCAGTACTACAGCACAGTAATATACAGTATGTGTACCTAGTACTACAGCACAGTAATATACAGTATGTGTACCCAGTGTTACAGCACAGTAATATACAGTATGTGTACCTAGTACTACAGCACAGTAATATACAGTATGTGTACCCAGTACTACAGCACAGTAATATACAGTATGTGTACCCAGTACTACAGCACAGTAATATACAGTATGTGTACCCAGTACTACAGCACAGTAATATACAGTATGTGTACCCAGTGTTACAGCACAGTAATATACAGTATGTGTACCTAGTACTACAGCACAGTAATATACAATATGTGTACCCAGTACTACAGCACAGTAATATACAGTATGTGTACCCAGTGTTACAGCACAGTAATATACAGTATGTGTACCCAGTGTTACAGCACAGTAATATACAGTATGTGTACCCAGTGTTACAGCACAGTAATATACAATATGTGTACCCAGTGTTACAGCACAGTAATATACAGTATGTGTACCCAGTGTTACAGCACAGTAATATACAGTATGTGTACCCAGTGTTACAGCACAGTAATATACAGTATGTGTACCCAGTGTTACAGCACAGTAATATACAGTATGTGTGCCCAGTACTACAACACAGTAATATACACTATGTGTACCCAGTAGTACAGCACAGTAATATACAGTATGTGTACCCAGTACTACAACACAGTAATATACAGTATGTGTACCCAGTGTTACAGCACAGTAATATACAGTATGTGTACCTAGTACTACAGCACAGTAATATACAGTATGTGTACCCAGTGTTACAGCACAGTAATATACAGTATGTGTACCCAGTGTTACAGCACAGTAATATACAGTATGTGTACCCAGTGTTACAGCACAGTAATATACAGTATGTGTACCCAGTGTTACAGCACAGTAATATACAGTATGTGTACCCAGTGTTACAGCACAGTAATATACAGTATGTGTACCCAGTACTACAACACAGTAATATACAGTACAGTATGTGTACCCAGTAGTACAGCGCAGTAATATACAGTATGTGTACCCAGTACTACAACACAGTAATATACAGTATGTGTACCTAGTACTACAGCACAGTAATATACAGTATGTGTACCCAGTGTTACAGCACAGTAATATACAGTATGTGTACCCAGTGTTACAGCACAGTAATATACAGCATGTGTACCCAGTGTTACAGCACAGTAATATACAGTATGTGTACCCAGTGTTACAGCACAGTAATATATAGTATGTGTACCCAGTAGTACAGCACAGTAATATACATTATGTGTACCCAGTACTGCAGCACAGTAATATACAGTATGTTTACCCAGTGTTACAGCACAGTAATATACAGTATGTGTACCCAGTGTTACAGCACAGTAATATACAGTATGTGTACCCAGTGTTACAGCACAGTAATATACAGTATGTGTACCCAGTGGTACAGCACAGTAATATACAGTATGTGTATCCAGTGTTACAACACAGTAATATACAGTATGTGTACAGCACAGTAATATACAGTATGTGTACAGCACAGTAATATACAGTATGTGTACCCAGTGCTACAGCACAGTAATATACAGTATGTGTTCCCAGTAGTACAGCACAGTAATATACAGTATGTGTACAGCACAGTAATATACAGTATGTGTACCCAGTACTACAGCACAGTAATATACAGTATGTGTTCCCAGTAGTACAGCACAGTAATATACAGTATGTGTACAGCACAGTAATATACAGTATGTGTACCCAGTACTACAGCACAGTAATATACAGTATGTGTTCCCAGTAGTACAGCACAGTAATATACAGTATGTGTACCCAGTACTACAACACAGTAATATACAGTATGTGTACCCAGTGTTACAGCACAGTAATATACAGTATGTGTACCCAGTGTTACAGCACAGTAATATACAGTATGTGTACCCAGTGTTACAGCACAGTAATATACAGCATGTGTACCCAGTACTACAGCACAGTAATATACAGTATGTGTACCCAGTAGTACAGCACAGTAATATACATTATGTGTACCCAGTACTACAGCACAGTAATATACAGTATGTGTACCCAGTGTTACAGCACAGTAATATACAGTATGTGTACCCAGTACTACAGCACAGTAATATACAGTATGTGTACCCAGTATTACAGCACAGTAATATATAGTATGTGTACCCAGTAGTACAGCACAGTAATATACATTATGTGTACCCAGTGTTACAGCAGAGTAATATACAGTATGTGTACCCAGTGTTACAGCACAGTAATATATAGTATGTGTACCCAGTGTTACAGCAGAGTAATATACAGTATGTGTACCCAGTGTTACAGCACAGTAATATATAGTATGTGTACCTAGTACTACAGCACAGTAATATATAGTATGTGTACCCAGTAGTACAGCACAGTAATATACAGTATGTGTACCCAGTGTTACAGCAGAGTAATATACAGTATGTGTACCCAGTGTTACAGCACAGTAATATATAGTATGTGTACCCAGTGTTACAGCAGAGTAATATACAGTATGTGTACCCAGTGTTACAGCACAGTAATATATAGTATGTGTACCTAGTACTACAGCACAGTAATATATAGTATGTGTACCCAGTAGCACAGCACAGTAATATACAGTATGTGTACCCAGTGTTACAGCAGAGTAATATACAGTATGTGTACCCAGTGTTACAGCACAGTAATATATAGTATGTGTACCCAGTGTTACAGCACAGTAATATACAATATGTGTACCCAGTACTACAGCACAGTAATATACAGTATGTGTACCCAGTGTTACAGCACAGTAATATACAGTATGTGTACCCAGTGTTACAGCACAGTAATATACAGTATGTGTACCCAGTGTTACAGCACAGCAATATAAAGTATGTGTACCCAGTGTTACAGCAGAGTAATATACAGTATGTGTACCCAGTGTTACAGCACAGTAATATACAGTATGTGTACCCAGTGTTACAGCACAGTAATATACAGTATATGTACCCAGTGTTACAGCACAGTAATATACAGTATGTGTACCCAGTGTTACAGCACAGTAATATACAGTATGTGTACCCAGTGTTACAGCACAGTAATATACAGTATGTGTACCCAGTGTTACAGCACAGTAATATACAGTATGTGTACCCAGTGTTACAGCACAGTAATATACAGTATGTGTACCCAGTGTTACAGCACAGTAATATACAGTATGTGTACCCAGTGTTACAGCACAGTAATATACAGTATGTGTACCCAGTGTTACAGCACAGTAATATACAGTATGTGTACCCAGTACTGCAGCACAGTAATATACAGTATGTTTACCCAGTGTTACAGCACAGTAATATACAGTATGTGTACCCAGTGTTACAGCACAGTAATATACAGTATGTGTACCCAGTGTTACAGCACAGTAATATACAGTATGTGTACCCAGTGTTACAGCACAGTAATATACAGTATGTGTACCCAGTGTTACAGCACAGTAATATACAGTATGTGTACCCAGTGTTACAGCACAGTAATATACAGTATGTGTACCCAGTGTTACAGCACAGTAATATATAGTATGTGTACCCAGTGTTACAGCAGAGTAATATACATTATGTGTAACCCGTGTTACAGCAGAGTAATATACAGTATGTGTACCCAGTTTCAGAGCATCACATGTGTAAAAGCATCAGATCCAGACAAAAGTTTTTTTTCTTTTTGTTTTTTTGCAATGTTTGAGTTAGTGCCGTTAGCTGAGCTATAGCATCACTGCTTTTTACCATCAGCAGCAAATCACACAACGTGACGGACAACAGCAAGAAGCGTAAATGTGGTGCTGATGTCATGGTCACCTGATCAGTTACTGAAGCCTTCTAATAAACTGATGTTTAATTTTATTAATAACAACCAGATAAAATCACACACCAGATGGTACCTCAGTCTTAAAACAAATGGCAATGTGATGTGGGAATAAATCACCCCATTTGGTCAGAGCTGAAATAATTAATGGTGGTGGTAATAATAATAATAATAGTAATGAGAAATATAATAATAGTAATAATAATAATAACAACAATATGAATAGTAATAATAATAATAATAATAATAATAATAACAATATGAGTAGTAATGATAATAATAATAACAATATGAGTAGTAATAATAATAATAACAATATGAGTAGTAATGATAAATATAATAATATGAGTAGTTATAATAATAATAATAATAGTAGTAATGATAAATATAATAATAGTAATAATAATAATAACAACAATATGAATAGTAATAATAATAATAATAATAATAATAACAATATGAGTAGTAATGATAATAATAATAACAATATGAGTAGTAATGATAAATATAATAATATGAGTAGTTATAATAATAATAATAATAATAATAATAATAATAGTAATAATAGTAATAATAAATAAAATAATAATGACAGTAGTAATAATAATAAAAATAGTAATGATAAATATAATAATAATAATGATAATAGTAATAATAATAATGATAGTAATGATAAATATAATAGTAATACTAGTAATGATAAATATAATAATAATAATAATACTAGTAATGATAAATATAATAATACTAGTAATGATAAATATAATAATACTAGTAATCATAAATATAATAATAATAGTAATGATAAATATAATAATAATAGTAATGATAAATATAATAATAATAATAGTAATGATAAATATAATAGTAATACTAGTAATGATAAATATAATAATAATAGTAATGATAAATATAATAATAATAATAGTAATGATAAATATAATAGTAATACTAGTAATGAAAAATATAATAATAATAGTAATGATAAATATAATAATACTAATAGTAATGATAAATATAATAATAATAGTAATGATAAATATAATAGTAATACTAGTAATGATAAATATAATAATACTAATAGTAATGATAAATATAATAATACTAATAGTAATGATAAATATAATAATAATAGTAATGATAAATATAATAGTAATACTAGTAATGATAAATATAATAATACTAATAGTAATGATAAATATAATAATAATAGTAATGATAAATATAATAATAGTAATGATAAATATAATAATAATAGTAATGATAAATATAATAATAATAACAATATGAGTAGTAATGATAAATATAATAATAATAATAATAGTAATGATAAATATAATAATAATAGTAATGATAAATATAATAATAATAATAGTAATGATAAATATAATAATAATAGTAATGATAAATATAATAGTAATACTAGTAAGGATACATATAATAATAATAATAACAACAATATCAGTAGTAATAATAATAAGCAGTATTTCACTCTAGAGACTGAGTGCCCCTAACTGGAATCTAAAGAAGGAATGGGAACGTTCCTGAGGTCTCAGACCGTCATGTACCACGCGCCTGGGTAAGGTAGATTTGTCTCACCTGGCAGGTCAGGATACTGTGCTGGACATATCTGCACCAGGTATAGGATGAGAATGGACAGCAGAGAGCAGTGACCGGGGAACATGGTGAGGAACCCTCAGGAAATCAGTGTCTCTAGCAGGACCATTACGGCTGCACTAAACTGAGGGACAAGCTCACTATACGTTCCCTGGTCACCAGACTGGTCAGTGCAGGGACAATATGTTACTAATAGAACAGAGTCCAAGTGCCAGTGTTTATTTGGGAGTAGCCGGCAGTACATTCCCCCCAGAGAACTGTGAAGATAAGACAGATGCTGAAATCAATACATCTCAGTGAGTCAGAGGAACCAGGCTGGGAGAGGGCAGTGGGTACTGAGGTGTTCAGATATTACCCGTCTGATACATTGTGCCCATGGGATGTCACCATTTACAGTAAAGCATTAACAGCCCCAGATATCTACCCCTGGACACTCCTAACTTATGGGCAGATTACGGTTGGCGCGTTGTTATGTGCAAGCGATAGGGGTATATCGCTGGTGTTTGTGCGAGTTATGTTTAGCGCTCCTATTACAAGTTGAAAGTAAACACGATTGAGTGTAATTGCGATATACGCTAGAATTACTAGGTCCTCAGAGCTGTGGTTAACTGTTTCACAAAACAAATAAGTGTCACAAAACGCATCAAAAATACATTACACAGTACAGTTACACTAAAAATAACACCATCAAATAAAAATACATTACACAGTAGAGTTACACTTATAATAACACTATCTAATAAATATACCTTACACAGTACAGTTACACACATAATAACACTATCTAATGAATATACATTACACAGTACAGTTACACTTATAATAACACTATCTAATAAATATACCTTACACAGTACAGTTACTTATAATAACACTATCTGATAAATATACCTTACACAGTACAGTTACACTTATAATAACACTATCTAATAAATATACCTTACAAAGTACAGTTACACTTATAATAACACTATCTAATAAATATACCTTACACAGTACAGTTACACTTATAATAACACTATCTAATAAATATACCTTACACAGTACAGTTACACACATAATAACACTATCTAATAAATATACATTACACAGTACAGTTACACTTATAATAACACTAGCTAATAAATATACATTACACAGTACAGTTACACTTATAATAACACTATCTAATAAATATACCTTACACAGTACAGTTACACTTATAATAACACTATCTAATAAATATACATTACACATTACAGTTACTTATAATAACACTATCTAATAAATATACATTATACAGTACAGTTACACTTATAATAACACTATCTAATAAATATACATTACACCGTACAGTTACACTTACAATAACACTATCTAATTAATATACATTAAACAGTACAGTTACTTATAATAACACTATCTAATAAATATACCTTACACAGTACAGTTACACTTATAATAACACTATCTAATAATTATACCTTACACAGTACAGTTACACTTATAATAACACTATCTAATAAATATACATTACACAGTACAGTTACACTTATAATAACGCTATCTAATAAATATACATTACACAGTACAGTTACACTCATAATAACACTATCTAATAAATATACCTTACACCATACAGTTACACTCATAATAAAATTATCTAATAAATATACCTTACACAGTACAGCTACACTTATAATAACACTATCTAATAAATATACCTTACACAGTACAATTACACTTATAATAACACTATCTAATAAATATACCTTACACAGTACAGTTACACTTATAATAACACTATCTAATACATATACCTTACACAGTACAGTTACACTTATAATAACACTATCTAATACATATACCTTACACAGTACAGTTACACTTATAATAACACTATCTAATAAATTTACATTACACAGTACAGTTACACACATAATAACACTATCTAATAAATATACCTTACACAGTACAATTACACTTATAATAACACTATCTAATAAATATACATTACACAGTACAGTTACATTTATAATAACGCTATCTAATAAATATACATTACACAGTACAGTTACACTTATAATAACACTATCTCATAAATATATCTTACACAGTACAGTTACACTTATAATAACACTATCTAATAAATATACATTACACAGTACAGTTACTTATAATAACACTATCTAATAAATATACATTACACAGTACAGATACACTTATAATAACACTGTCTAATAAATATACATTACACAGTACAGTAACAATTATAATAACACTGTCTAATAAATATACATTACACAGTACAGTAACACTTATAATAACACTGTCTAATAAATATACATTACACAGTACAGTTACACTTATAATAACACTATCTAATAAATATACATTACACAGTACAGTTAACACTTATAATAACGCTATATAATAAATATACCTTACACAGTACAGTTACACTTATAATAACACTATCTAATAAATATACATTACACAGTACAGTTACACTTATAATAACACTATCTAATAAATATACATTACACAGTACAGTAACTTATAATTACACTATCTAATAAATATACATTACACAGTACAGTTACACTTATAATAACGCTATCTAATAAATATACATTACACAGTACAGTTACTCTTATAATAACACTATCTAATAAATATATATTACACAGTACAGTTACACTAATAATAACACCACCTAATAAAAAATATTCAAAAAAATAATTGCACAAAAATGTTATAAAGGCTCAAAAATTGTGTGTATGGTTGTGTGTACATGTATATACAGTATATATATATATATATATATATATATACATATACAGGTATACCCCGCTCATACAGCGGGTTAGGGACCGGAGCCTCGCTGTAAAGTGAAAACCGCCTTAAAGTGAAACAAGGCAGTTTTAGCTTTCTTTTCACTTGCCAGTGTGTTTAAAAAACGTGAAAACATGTTTGAACTAACATATATTAGGGGTGCAATAGCACTAAGTTTAGTTTAACACTAGCACAGCATTCAATAAATACTGTACCTGTAAAACAGTGACAATTACAGTAGTAAAACTTGTCAGACTATAACACTGAGACACAGATTGCACTGTAATGCTGTAAAAAGGGTGAATTGCGCATAGCAAAATGGTGCCAGTCACTTTTCTCGCAATCTCACAAAAATAACAGCACTGTTTCAAAATTCTTGGAAGTTGAACTTCAGGTCCACAAAGCGCTGTATTAGCGAAGCGCTGTAAAGTGAAGCGCTGTAAAGTGAGGTATACCTGTATATATACTGTGTATATATATATATATATATATATATATATATATATATTCTCAGAATTTCTGTTTGTTACCCCCTACGGGGTTGTGAGCTTCAGAGCTAAACCTTTTGTTTCTAGCTGAAGTATTGTAATCAGGAAACAGGGGGGTTGGGGCTTCTGATCATATCTTCCACCAAAACACAGACTATTGGCTCCATCAGCCCAGGGGTTTGTGCTGGTTAATGAGACAGATGCTTTCTTTTGAACTCTTAGATGCTATATTAATCATGAGAAAGCATCTCATGTCTGATCTCAGATTTGGAATACACAGAATATATTCAGTGACAAAATGAGCATGCTCAAACTTACTATTTGAGAGATTTCATATTTATTTTATCTTATTATATATACATATATATATATATATATATATATATATATTGTCCACTGACATCTACAGATACCCTGACATAATTCCCCCTTCCAATTTTCAATGGATGTTGGACACATGTATTTGAATTGGCTTAAAGTCAGTGGTACATGGTGAGTGAATTGACAGTATGCATCATAGACAGCCTTCTATGAAGAGAGTCCGTTATTTTTGAGCCTTTATGCTCATTTGCTAGGCATCTTTAAACTACAATATTTCTTTAGTGCATTTGGGGATATGACACTTCGTCCTTCCCTATGCACTCTACCCATTTAGTGAATAGGCATGTTACTGTCAAGATGTATTTATTACCTCTAGATGACATAGTTACTGGACCAATAAAATCAATCTGTATATCTGACCATGGCATCACCATCCCCCTTTTCTACAATGGCGCTCTATGCATTGCTGCAGTGGGTTGGAACTGTGGACAGATTAAACAACCTTGACAGTAGGTTTGAACATCTTTCATCATGTGCGGCCAAAAGGCATAATCACGCAATATTTCATACGTTAATTTGGCGCCACGATAACCAGATGTGTGGGCATCATGGGCATGTTGAAGCATGAGACCTCTGTACTTGGTGGGTACCACCCATTGCTGGATGCCAGTTTTGGAGGTTCTAACTAACAAACCATCCTGTAACTTGAATTGTGATTTGGATTTCATTAAGATTCTAAAATCTTCCTTGCCAATACCGTCCTCTTTTGAGATGGGGTTGCTTTCAGGATCTTATATGTGTTTATAGAAGATGCCTACAATGGGGTCTTCTTTTTGACTAGTCATCAGGTCCTCACTAGGAGAATCCTGACTCAATTGTACCA
The DNA here is from genome assembly GCF_027579735.1 of Bombina bombina. NCBI lineage: Eukaryota > Metazoa > Chordata > Amphibia > Anura > Bombinatoridae > Bombina > Bombina bombina. Next base: position 8,769,861 of record NC_069503.1, on the reverse strand, counting down.
GGTTAGGCTCATTTTGTTGTTTAGCCTGGTTTCTTGTAATGGCTTTTACCTGAATTGTACCCATTAAGTGGTTGATATTAAGGAGTTCTCCAGTTATGGCTCCTTCTTTGGCTAATGAATCCGCAAGATCATTGCCTTCCTTATCAGGACCTAGAACCCTGGAATGACCCTTGGTCTTCTTCCAGTTTATGGTTAACCCATTGGTAACCACTAGATTATCAATTTTGCAGAACAACTTGCCGTGCTTGACTGGTTTGTTGTTAGTTTTCTGCATGCCATTTATTTTCCAAGTTTGCAGATATTCAACAAAACTGTTACACACATAATTTGAGTCAGTAATGATCACAAATTCATGAACACTGTGTTCAATAGCCATCTCAATGATTTTTAGAACATCAGTGAGTTCTGCAACTTGACTGGATCTTGGTCCAATGTTGAAACCTACAGAAATATTTGGGAATCCGCTTGCCCAAGTTATACCAATGCCAGCGACTAGTCTGCGCTCATTTTCAATAGTGGCATGGTAAGAACAACCATCAACATATACCCAAGGTAATTTCTGACAATGGTCCTCATTGTATATCTTATACGGGGAAAGTAATTGTTCCTCCATAAAAATCATCTTCTGATAATTCTTCCCCATGATCCTTAGCAGTACAGTCGTGGAGCTCAGCAAGCCCCTGTGTGACTTGATTCTTTTTGTTTTGCTTATAGCGAATTTCTAAAGGCCAGCCTTGTAAGGAAAGAGTCCAAGCTGTTATGCTGCTATTAGACAAATTTCCATCTCTTTGCAGATATAGCAAAGGCTAGTGGGCCGTTTCTACAATAATTTTCTCGCCCTGTATATAGCTGCAGAAATTTTGTAGAGCCCATACAGTAGATAAGAGGGCTTTTTCGCAATCGCTAAATTTTATTTCTACTGGAGATAGAGTTTTGCTCGCATAAGCTATGGCTTTGCTTAAATTATCATGATTTTGGTATAACACAGCACTCATGCTTACATCTGTGTACCCTGTTTCTAAGTAGAAAGGTTTACCACCTTCAGGGTATGCTAAGCAAGGTGCTTGAGTGAGTTTTCTCTTCAGCTCTCTGATGGCTGTCTCTTGAGTCTCACTCCAGTGCCATTTCACATCCTTCTTTAGAAGAAATAGTGGTGGTTTAGCTAATTCTGCATAATTATCAATAAATTTGCAAGATTAATTCATCATACCCAGGAATGATCTCAATTCCTTTAAGTTACTTGGGTTTTTTGAATTTATTATTGCCTCCACCTTTTTCTTCAGAGGATTTAACCCTTCAGAAGTAACTTCATGTCCTAAGAAGTTTACACGAGTGCGGCACTATTGAGCTTTTTGTAGGGATAATTTGACACCTGCCCTTTTAAGTTGGCTGAGGACATGTTTAAGTTCTGTGATGTGTTTTTCAAAGTCTGTGCTTTTGATTAAAACATCATCAATATAAGATAAGGTCCCCCTTTCCAGTGCATTAGGCATAGCCTTATGCATGAACACAGCAAAATTATGTCCTGAATTTATGTATCCAAATGGGAGCCTTTGGAATGCATACTGGACCTTTTGGAACAAGAATGCAAGCTTATACTGGTCTTCTTCATGTACTTTTTATGGTCCAATATCCCTGTGCACAATCAATGGCAATGAATATTTCAGATCCTTGCATCTGTGCTAAGCACTGGTCAATATATGGTACAGGCCAGCCAGACATGTACACTTGTTTGTTTAGCTGGCTTAAGTCAGCACACAAACGCCATTATCCATTGGGCTTAAGAACACCTAGAATAGGATGAAAATAAGAGCTGTGCACCTGTCGGATGATATCCCGTTCTTCCAAGTTCCTTATGATTTATACAAGAGAATCATATGAGGCTAAAGGAAGTCTGTATTGTTTAACAAAGACAGGCAGTGCATTGGGATTGGGTTGGATTCTTGCAATGTGCAAGTCTGTAGTCCCACAGTCATAAGAATCCCTAGCAAAAATATCCTTGTACTCCATCAGGAGTTCACGTAGCTGTCAGCGTTCATCATTACTGGAACAGCCATTAGCTAAAGATATTTGCTCTTCGACTGTTTGCTGAAATCCTGGAAAGATTTCAGGCTGTCCTATTTCATAGGCTTCTTCCAATCTAGAGGTGAGATCCCCTTGATTATAATTTACATTGCTCCCATGACTCTGGGTATTGGGGTAATCTTGCTGTTTGATTGGCTGATCAAACACTAGAGAGGCTTCTTCAATTTTACAGATGCCTTCCTCTGAGCTGAAGGGATAAATAGACTGAATTGTTCTTCAGTTACTGTAAGTATCCTTCAGTTATTAGCCCGATTACATTATTCTGGAATCTAAAAGTGTAATAACTTGATTCCAGCGCATATCCTATGATAGTGCCCTTGGATAGGGTTATATCCTGTGGGGTCATGTTATGCACAATAACATGTATTGGAATAGTTCCAATATTTACCAAAGGAGCATAGGTCATTGTGATACCCAGATTTTGTATTCTATGGGAGAGGCAAATTAGTGTTTCAGAAGTTTTTAATTTCTGACCTCTCTTTACCTGTAAGGGTAAGAGGAATTTATCAGCCCCAGCAGGGACTATAATATTGTTAGACACCTGCATATTCACAGCATATGGCATTTGCAGGTTTGATTTCAGGACTGCGTTTTCATCCTGAAATACTTCAGGGTCCCCCTTTAACCTGCTCCAAAGGAAAGAGTTAATCAAATCTATTTGTATGGCATATCTATGTAAGAGATCATTGCCAATGTATATTTGATTATGGGGAGTATTTAAAACTAAAAACAGGTGTTTTGCTGATTTATTACCTATAGGGATAGATAATAAACACTTAGCTGTGATATTATAGCTTTCACACTTCATTTCACACAGGTCATGGGCCAAGAGATCTTGGGGAGAAAGATATTTAATCACTTTAGGTTCAGCTATTTGTGCTAATAAGCCTTCGCTTATATAGCGAGCTTCCTGTTTTAAGTTCAATTTAACATATTTGGTTTTACCAAGGTCATGCACTTGTATAGGGATAAATAGATCCTCTTTAACTCTCTCAATTCCTGTGAGGTATTGAGTTTGGCCTCCCCCTTGTGGGATTTTATGATCCCCCTTGTGGAGTAATATGGTTAATACATCGCCATCTAGGGAAATATTCGCTATCTTTCCAGGTGAAATTTTAAAAGTATTACCATCAGAGCCACTAAAAGGAGTCTGATCATCTATTTGTAGGATAGTTAATTCAGGTACAGAGTTATTCCTGAAATGAACCTCCACAGCATCTGGCTTCTCTTCCACCACGTGACAGTTATTTCGGGTGTGAGATATACCGGATCGCTCATAATTAATAGGCATTTTACTTGTGACCAAATTACATTATGCAATCAATTATGGTGCTTAATCGCTTCAGGAGATCATTACCAGTAATTAAACGATCAGTTGGCAGATCCACTATAATGACAGGGTGTCTTTTGACCCTGTTCCCCTGCCTTAGTTTTAACCAGGCAGTACCGTAGACTTTAAGAGAGACACCCCCAACACCTATTAGAGAACCGTCAAATTCTTTTATTTTAGGTTTGTGGGGTGTTAGCTCATTTAGCTGTGTGTAGTACCTGTGGGATAAGATAGTTGCCTGAGACCCAGTATCAATTAGTCCCATGATAGGGTTGGAGACTGAATCCTGGAGCTCAGCTAATACATAATATCTCCCTGCAGTTTCTACCATTTCACACATAAAATTGGCATTATCATACATCTCTGGGCTTTGCCACGTGTTACTTGAAACCGTTGTGTTACCTGATGCAGAAGAAACTTCATTCTTACCGGTCCCCTCTATAATAGGGTCGACTGGGTTCCTGTGTACTGCATCTGTGGAAATAAGGTTAAGAGAATGCTACAAAGAAAGACATTTGTTAGAGATTTCCGGCGGAGGTTACTCGTCATCACAGCTAAATCGTCAGTTTCCGGTCTGTAGGAAGAGAATATGATTAGTACCATTATTGACATTTATCATTTCATTTGGTATATTTCTCCCCTCTCTTTCAGGTAATACTGCAGTATTTATGACTGTGCCTGTGGCCCACTGCTGGCCACTGGCTGTACCCCTAAAAAAGGATTATTAGGGTGCTGAATCGTAAAAAAGCAGCTGCAAACAGCCTACATCACTGTGCATATCTGCTGCAGACAGCCTACATCACTGTGCATATCTGCTGCAGCCAGCCCACATCACTGTGCATATCTGCTGCAGCCAGCCCACATCACTGTGCATATCTGCTGTAGCCAGCCTACATCACTGTGCATATCTGCTGCAGCCAGCCCACATCACTGTGCATATCTGCTGCAGCCAGCCTACATCACAGTGCATATCTGCTGCAAACAGCCTACATCACTGTGCATATCTGCTGCATCCAGCCTACATCACTGTGCATATCTGCTGCACACAGCCTACATCACTGTGCATATCTGCTGCAGCCAGCCCACATCACTGTGCATATCTGCTGCATCCAGCCTACATCACTGTGCATATCTGCTGCAGACAGCCTACATCACTGTGCATATCTGCTGCATCCAGCCTACATCACTGTGCATATCTGCTGCAGCCAGCCCACCTCACTGTGCATATCTGCTGCATCCAGTCTACATCACTGTGCATATCTGCTGCAAACAGCCTACATCACTGTGCATATCTGCTGCATCCAGCCCACATCACTGTGCATATCTGCTGCTGCCAGCCCACATCACTGTGCATATCTGCTGCAAACAGCCTACATCACTGTGCATATCTGCTGCAGCCAGCCTACATCACTGTGCATATCTGCTGCTGCCAGCCTACATCACTGTGCATATCTGCTGCTGCCAGCCCACATCACTGTGCATATCTGCTGCAGCCAGCTCACATCACTGTGCATATCTGCTGCAAACAGCCTACATCACTGTGCATATCTGCTGCAAACAGCCCACATCACTGTGCATATCTGCTGCAGACAGCCTACATCACTGTGCATATCTGCTGCATATAGCCCACATTACTGTGCATATCTGCTGCATATAGCCCACATCACTGTGCACAGGGCCGCCACTAGAAATTTTGGGGCCCCTGACTCAACCATTGATCAGGGCCCCCCCCCCCCCCTTCCTTTGACATGTGCAATTTTTGACCAAGTGACTAAAACGTATATGCACTTTATTTTTAATTGTCTATTTAAACTTGAAAATGTTGTAAAGGTAGTAACATACACACACACACACAGACACACTCATACACTGAAACACACTCACATGATTCACATATAGACACTCTAGCAGACACGCAAAGAAACACAATCAGACACAGACACCCAGACAGACACTTAGCACTTGTTTACATTGACCTGACAAGTAATGAGGTAAACTACAGTTTTGTAAAAAAAAAAAAGGAGATTTAGAAAACAAAATATGGAGTTCTCATTATCTTTTTGTAAAGGAAGATGACAACTAAATTATGACAACAGCATGCAGTGGTTGAAAGGAAGGGCCCTGAACTGCCTAAACAATGATTTAAAGGTTAAATGGTGGATTGGTTACTTCTGGAAAGGTCTTGTTAGCCTCAAAGTCTGTAGAAAGATGTGAATAATTAGTAGTAAGGTCAAAATGTCCTAAAAAGCAACAGACAATGGACACACACACACAAACTCAAACTTGCACATACACCCAAGGAAACACCAACAGAGACAGCCTCAGAAAACACACAGAGACACCCACAGAAAACACACAAAGACATACACACACACAGAGAGACAACCACATAAAAAACACAGAAAGACATACATACACACACTCTCACTGAGACATCCACAGAAAACACACAAAGACATACACACACCCTCACAGAGACACCCACATAAAACACACACCCTAACAGAGACATCCACAGAAAACACAGACATACATACATACATACACACACACACCCACAGAGACATCCACAGAAAACACAGACATACACACCCACCCTCACAGAGGCATCCAGAGAAAATACACAAAGACAAACATACACACCCACCCTCACAGAGAGACCCACAGATAAAAAAAATACATACACACTCATAGAGACACAAACCAAAGCACAAAGACATAAACACAGACACCCACAGAAACACTCACAGGAGGAAACATTATGCACCTTGCATCCCCTAAATCAACAGTGTGTGACATGCATGATAAAAAATTTTTTTAGAAATTAAGAGATCACTTTTCAAAGAATCATATTTGTAAATGTGCAAACAAAAATAATTCTGTGAATTCAAAATTGTACATTAATGAGCTGGGTAGATGGCTAGATGAAGAAAAGTACCTTTAAAAGGTTGACATATGTTTGTTTGTTTTTTCCCCATTTTCCCCAATCAAGAGCACCACTTCAAATATAGTGTACAAATTTTCCCAGCTGTCAGCTGTACTTATGGATTTTGAAAATGCTGTACTCTATATGGTGTTGGTGGGACCATAAGCTGTGGTACTCATACCATTAGATCTGGTTAAATGCAGGATTTAGGCTTGTTGGTATGTATTTCAAAATTAAGTCAGCTGTAGTGTAAACTGAACAGTTTTTCAAACACTGAGCAATCTTAGTCTGAGAGTATAACATTTTATGCAGATGTAAAAATCTTAGATAAAATGCCTCCTTTTATCTGGAAAGTCCTTGCATAAAGGGGCAGTAAACTGGAATGTAATATATATATATATATATATATATATATATATATATATATATATATATATATATATATATATAAAATGCATATCTGCCAAGAGGGCATCTACCATTTGTGTATTGAGGAGGAAACATTTCTGCATGGTTTTAAATATAGAATTTTTACAGCATTGTCAAAATAATCATAAATACACTGCTGCTAAAAAAATGTGTTTTTATGGACCCCTAGCCCCACCAAACAACTACTACCAAACTGAAGTTACAATCCAAAATTGCACAAAGAAAAAAAAATTTGCTAAGTAAGTCCTTCCTCCTCTGCAAATGAAAGTGATCTGCTGTCTGACTCAAGCACACACTGTACAAAGTGCCAAGTCTGTCTCACACTGTGCATAGTGGTTTAGTGCACACTAAGAAATCCTCTCAAATGCTTATACTTTACTCCTTACAATAACATTTCCCATGGTCAATTATCACTCTGCTGTAGTACCCACTGGTGGCTGCCCAAATTTAAAAAAAAAAAAAAAAAAAAAAAAAAATTTTTTTTTTTTTAGTTCTTGCCTCATGGGGCCCCCCTGGCTCATTGGGCCCCTGACAGGAGTCACCCCTGTCACCCCCTGATGGCGGCCCTGACTGTGCATATCTGCTGCAGACAGCCCACATCACTGTGCATATCTGCTGCAAACAGCCTACATCACTGTGCATATCTGCTGCAAACAGCCCACATCACTGTGCATATCTGCTGCAGCCAGCCCACATCACTGTGCATATCTGCTGCAGCCAGCCCACATCACTGTGCATATCTGCTGCAGCCAGTCTACATCACTGTGCATATCTGCTGCATCCAGCCTACATCACTGTGCATATCTGCTGCATCCAGCTCACATCACTGTGCATATCTGCTGCATCCAGCTCACATCACTGTGCATATCTGCTGCATCCAGTCTACATCACTGTGCATATCTGCTGCATCCAGTCTACATCACTGTGCATATCTGCTGCATCCAGCTCACATCACTGTGCATATCTGCTGCATCCAGTCTACATCACTGTGCATATCTGCTGCATCCAGCCTACATCACTGTGCATATCTGCTGCATCCAGCTCACATCACTGTGCATATCTGCTGCATCCAGCTCACATCACTGTGCATATCTGCTGCATCCAGTCTACATCACTGTGCATATCTGCTGCAGCCAGCCCACATCACTGTGCATATCTGCTGCAAACAGCCTACATCACTGTGCATATCTGCTGCATCCAGTCTACATTACTGTGCATATCTGCTGCATCCAGCCTACATCACTGTGCATATCTGCTGCATCCACCCTACATCACTGTGCATATCTGCTGCATCCAGTCTACATCACTGTGCATATCTGCTGCATCCAGCCTACATCACTGTGCATATCTGCTGCAAACAGCCTACATCACTGTGCATATCTGCTGCAAACAGCCTACATCACTGTGCATATCTGCTGCAGACAGCCTACATCACTGTGCATATCTGCTGCATCCAGTCTACATCACTGTGCATATCTGCTGCATCCAGCTCACATCACTGTGCATATCTGCTGCATCCAGTCTACATCACTGTGCATATCTGCTGCATCCAGCTCACATCACTGTGCATATCTGCTGCAGCCAGCCTAAATCACTGTGCATATCTGCTGCATCCAGTCTACATCACTGTGCATATCTGCTGCATCCAGCCTACATCACTGTGCATATCTGCTGCATCCAGCCCACATCACTGTGCATATCTGCTGCAAACAGCCCACATCATTGTGCATATCTGCTGCAAACAGCCTACATCACTGTGCATATCTGCTGCAGCCAGTCTACATCACTGTGCATATCTGCTGCTGCGAGCCCACATCACTGTGCATATCTGCTGCAGCCAGCCCACATCACTGTGCATATCTGCTGCAGCCAGTCGACATCACTGTGCATATCTGCTGCAGCCAGCCCACATCACTGTGCATATCTGCTGCATATAGCCCACATCACTGTGCATATCTGCTGCAGCCAGCTCACATCACTATGCATATCTGCTGCAGCCAGCCCACATCACTGTGCATATCTTCTGCAGACAGCCTACATCACTGTGCATATCTGCTGCAGCCAGCCCACATCACAGTGCATATCTGCTGCAGCCAGCCCACATCACTGTGCATATCTGCTGCAGACAGCCTACATCACTGTACATATCTGCTGCAGCCAGCCCACATCACTGTGCATATCTGCTGCAGCCAGCCGACCTCACTGTGCATATCTGCTGCAGCCAGCCCACATCACTGTGCATATCTGTTGCAGACAGTCTACATCACTGTGCATATCTGCTGCAGCCAGCCTACATCACTGTGCATATCTGCTGCTGCCAGCCCACATCACTGTGCATATCTGCTGCAGCCAGCTCACATCACTGTGCATATCTGCTGCAGACAGCCCACATCACAGTGCATATCTGCTGCAGACAGCCCACATCACTGTGCATATCTGCTGCTGCCAGCTCACATCACTGTGCATATCTGCTGCAGCCAGCCCACATCACTGTGCATATCTGCTGCATCCAGTCTACATCACTGTGCATATCTGCTGCAGCCAGCCCACATCACTGTGCATATCTGCTGCAGCCAGCCCACATCACTGTGCATATCTGCTGCAGCCAGCCTACATCACTGTGCATATCTGCTGCAGCCAGCCCACATCACTGTGCATATCTGCTGCAGCCAGCCCACATCACTATGCATATCTGCTGCAGCCAGCCCACATCACTGTGCATATCTGCTGCAGACAGTCTACATCACTGTGCATATCTGCTGCTGCCAGCCCACATCACAGTGCATATCTGCTGCAGACAGCCTACATCACTGTGCATATCTGCTGCAGCCAGCCCACATCACTGTGCATATCTGCTGCAGCCAGCCCACATCACTGTGCATATCTGCTGCATCCAGCCCACATCACTGTGCATATCTGCTGCATCCAGTCTACATCACTGTGCATATCTGCTGCACACAGCCTACATCACTGTGCATATTTGCTGCAGACAGCCCACATCACTGTGCATATCTGCTGCAGACAGCTCACATCACTGTGCATATCTGCTGCTGCCAGCCCACATCACTGTGCATATCTGCTGCAGCCAGCCTACATCACTGTGCATATCTGCTGCAGCCAGCCCACATCACTGTGCATATCTGCTGCATCCAGCCTACATCACTGTGCATATCTGCTGCAGACAGCCCACATCACTGTGCATATCTGCTGCAGACAGCCCACATCACTGTGCATATCTGCTGCAGCCAGCCCACATCACTGTGCATATCTGCTGCAGCCAGCCCACATCACTGTGCATATCTGCTGCATCCAGCCCACATCACTGTGCATATCTGCTGCATCCAGTCTACATCACTGTGCATATCTGCTGCACACAGCCTACATCACTGTGCATATTTGCTGCAGACAGCCCACATCACTGTGCATATCTGCTGCAGCCAGCTCACATCACTGTGCATATCTGCTGCATCCAGTCAACATCACTGTGCATATCTGCTGCAGACAGTCTACATCACTATGCATATCTGCTGCTGCCAGCCCACATCACTGTGCATATCTGCTGCATCCAGTCTACATCACTGTGCATATCTGCTGCAGACAGCCCACATCACTGTGCATATCTGCTGCAGCCAGCCCACATCACTGTGCATATCTGCTGCAGCCAGCCTACATCACTGTGCATATCTGCTGCAGCCAGCCCACATCACTGTGCATATCTGCTGCAGCCAGCCCACATCACTGTGCATATCTGATGCAGCCAGGCCACATCACTGTGCATATCTGATGCAGCCAGGCCACATCACTGTGCATATCTGCTGCAGCCAGGCCACATCACTGTGCATATCTGCTGCAGCCAGCCCACATCACTGTGCATATCTGCTGCATCCAGCCTACATCACTGTGCATATCTGCTGCACACAGCCTACATCACTGTGCATATCTGCTGCATCCACCCTACATCACTGTGCATATATGCTGCATCCACCCTACATCACTGTGCATATCTGCTGCAAACAGCCTACATCACTGTGCATATCTGCTGCATCCACCCTACATCACTGTGCATATATGCTGCATCCACCCTACATCACTGTGCATATCTGCTGCACACACCCTACATCACTGTGCATATCTGCTGCAGCCAGCTCACATCACTGTGCATATCTGCTGCAGCCAGCCCACCTCACTGTGCATATCTGCTGCAGCCAGCCCACATCACTGTGCATATCTGCTGCAGCCAGCTCACATCACTGTGCATATCTGCTGCACACAGCCTACATCACTGTGCATATCTGTTGCAGACAGCCTACATCACTGTGCATATCTGCTGCATATAGCCCACATCACTGTGCATATCTGCTGCATATAACCCACATCACTGTGCATATCTGCTGCAGCCAGCCCACATCACTGTGCATATCTGCTGCATATAGCCCACATCACTGTGCATATCTGCTGCAGCCAGCCCACATCACTGTGCATATCTGCTGCATATAGCCCACATCACTGTGCATATCTGCTGCATATAGCCCACATCACTGTGCATATCTGCTGCAAACAGCCTACATCACTGTGCATATCTGCTGCAGACAGCCTACATCACTGTGCATATCTGCTGCAGACAGCCTACATCACTGTGCATATCTGCTGCATATAGCCCACATCACTGTGCATATCTGCTGCAGCCAGCCCACATCACTGTGCATATCTGCTGCAGCCAGCTCACATCACTGTGCATATCTGCTGCATATAGCCTACATCACTGTGCATATCTGCTGCAGCCAGCCTACATCACTGTGCATATCTGCTGCATATAGCCTACATCACTGTGCATATCTGCTGCAGCCAGCCTACATCACTGTGCATATCTGCTGCACACAGCCTACATCACTGTGCATATCTGCTGCACACAGCCTACATCACTGTGCATATCTGCTGCAGCCAGCCCACATCACTGTGCATATCTGCTGCATATAGCCTACATCACTGTGCATATCTGCTGCAGCCAGCTCACATCACTGTGCATATCTGTTGCAGACAGCGCTGTCATAGAATGATATCCATTTCATCATTAACATTGAAATCTTCTAGGGAAATAATTAATGTAAAATAAAGGCTGCAATGAAAGAAAACATTTTATTTTACACTAGAAAGTCCTTGGCCAGAACATTGCTGAGCGCAGTCAGTTATCTCCCTTTGCCATCAGCATAGTGCAGTTTAACATTAACCTCTTGTGAATGTAGCTATCGAGTCGTCACCCTTTAGTCACACACTGGGAGTTCATTGTCCTTCCGTCCCTGCCCTATACATTCTATAGATACAGAGATATGATGAAGGGTTCTTTTATTTCTGTGTAATTTTATAAGAATGATTATTAGCTATGTTTGTGTATAATGTATAATAATATGTGTGTGTATAATGTATAATAATGTGTGTGTGTATAATGTATAATAATGTGTGTGTATATAATGTATAATAATGTGTGTGTGTATAATGTATAATAATGTGTGTATGTATAATGTATAATAATGTGTGTGTATATAATGTATAATAATGTGTGTGTGTATAATGTATAATAATGTGTGTATAATGTATAATAATGTGTGTGTATATAATGTATAATAATATGTGTGTGTATATATAATGTATAATAATGTGTGTGTGTATAATGTATAATAATGTGTGTATAATGTATAATAATGTGTGTGTATATAATGTATAATAATATGTGTGTGTATATATAATGTATAATAATGTGTGTGTGTATAATGTATAATAATGTGTGTGTATAATGTATAATAATGTGTGTGTGTGTGTATAATGTATAATAATGTGTGTGTATAATGTATAATAATGTGTGTGTATAATGTATAATAATGTGTGTGTATAATGTATAATAATGTGTGTGTATAATGTATAATAATGTGTGTGTATAATGTATAATAATGTGTGTGTATAATGTATAATAATGTGTGTGTATATAATGTATAATAATGTGTGTGTATAATGTATAATAATGTGTGTGTGTGTGTATAATGTATAATAATGTGTGTGTATAATGTATAATAATGTGTGTGTATAATGTATAATAATGTGTGTGTATAATGTATAATAATGTGTGTGTATAATGTATAATAATGTGTGTGTATAATGTATAATAATGTGTGTGTGTATAATGTATAATAATGTGTGTGTGTATAATGTATAATAATGTGTGTGTGTGTGTATAATGTATAATAATGTGTGTGTGTATAATGTATAATAATGTGTGTGTATATAATGTATAATAATGTGTGTGTGTGTGTGTGTGTGTGTGTATAATGTATAATAATGTGTGTGTATAATGTATAATAATGTGTGTGTATACTGTATAATAATGTGTGTGTATAATGTATAATAATGTGTGTGTGTATAATGTATAATAATGTGTGTGTATGTATAATGTATAATAATGTGTTTGTGTATAATGTATAATAATGTGTTTGTATATAATGTATAATAATGTGTATATAATGTATAATAATGTGTGTGTATATAATGTATAATAATGTGTGTGTATAATGTATAATAATGTGTGTGTGTGTATATAATGTATAATAATATGTGTATGTATAATGTATAATAATGTGTGTGTATATAATGTATAATAATGTGTGTGTGTAATGTATAATAATGTGTGTGTATGTATAATGTATAATAATATGTGTATGTATAATGTATAATAATGTGTGTGTATATAATGTATAATAATGTGTGTGTGTAATGTATAATAATGTGTGTGTATGTATAATGTATAATAATGTGTGTGTGTGTGTGTATAATGTATAATAATGTGTATATAATGTATAATAATGTGTGTATGTATAATGTATAATAATGTGTGTATAATGTATAATAATGTGTGTGTATATAATGTATAATAATGTGTGTGTATATAATGTATAATAATGTGTGTGTATATAATGTATAATAATGTGTGTGTGTATAATGTATAATAATGTGTGTGTATATAATGTATAATAATGTGTGCGTCTATATAATGTATAATAATGTGTGTGTGTATAATGTATAATAATGTGTGTGTATATAATGTATAATAATGTGTGTGTCTATATAATGTATAATAATGTGTGTGTGTATAATGTATAATAATGTGTGTGTCTATATAATGTATAATAATGTGTGTGTGTATAATGTATAATAATGTGTGTGTATATAATGTATAATAATGTGTGTGTATATAATGTATAATAATGTGTGTGTGTGTGTATAATGTATAATAATGTGTATATAATGTATAATAATGTGTGTATGTATAATGTATAATAATGTGTGTATAATGTATAATAATGTGTGTGTATATAATGTATAATAATGTGTGTGTATATAATGTATAATAATGTGTGTGTATATAATGTATAATAATGTGTGTGTGTATAATTTATAATAATGTGTGTGTATATAATGTATAATAATGTGTGCGTCTATATAATGTATAATAATGTGTGTGTATATAATGTATAATAATGTGTGTGTATATAATGTATAATAATGTGTGTGTGTATAATGTATAATAATGTGTGTGTGTGTATAATGTATAATAATATGTGTGTGTATAATGTATAATAATGTGTGTGTGTATAATGTATAATAATGTGTGTGTATGTATAATGTATAATAATGTGTGTGTATATAATGTATAATAATGTGTGTGTATATAATGTATAATAATGTGTGTGTATATAATGTATAATAATGTGTGCGTCTATATAATGTATAATAATGTGTGTGTATATAATGTATAATAATGTGTGTGTATATAATGTATAATAATGTGTGTGTGTATAATGTATAATAATGTGTGTGTATATAATGTATAATAATGTGTGTGTGTATAATGTATGATAATGTGTGTGTATATAATGTATAATAATGTGTGTATATAATGTATAATAATGTGTGTGTATGTATAATGTATAATAATGTGTGTGTATATAATGTATAATAATGTGTGTGTGTATAATGTATAATAATGTGTGTGTGTATAATGTATAATAATGTGTGTATAATGTATAATAATGTGTGTGTGTATAATGTATAATAATGTGTGTGTATGTATAATGTATAATAATGTGTGTGTGTAATGTATAATAATGTGTGTGTATATAATGTATAATAATGTGTGTGTATATAATGTATAATAATGTGTGCGTCTATATAATGTATAATAATGTGTGTGTATATAATGTATAATAATGTGTGTGTATATAATGTATAATAATGTGTGTGTGTATAATGTATAATAATGTGTGTGTATATAATGTATAATAATGTGTGTGTGTATAATGTATGATAATGTGTGTGTATATAATGTATAATAATGTGTGTATATAATGTATAATAATGTGTGTGTATGTATAATGTATAATAATGTGTGTGTGTATATAATGTATAATAATGTGTGTGTATAATGTATAATAATGTGTGTGTATAATGTATAATAATGTGTGTGTATAATGTATAATAATGTGTATGTATAATGTATAATAATGTGTGTGTGTGTATAATGTATAATAATGTGTGTGTGTATAATGTATAATAATGTGTGTGTATGTATAATGTATAATAATGTGTGTGTATATAATGTATAATAATGTGTGTGTGTATAATGTATAATAATGTGTGTGTATATAATGTATAATAATGTGTGTGTATATAATGTATAATAATGTGTGCGTCTATATAATGTATAATAATGTGTGTGTATATAATGTATAATAATGTGTGTGTATATAATGTATAATAATGTGTGTGTGTATAATGTATAATAATGTGTGTGTATATAATGTATAATAATGTGTGTGTGTATAATGTATGATAATGTGTGTGTATATAATGTATAATAATGTGTGTATATAATGTATAATAATGTGTGTGTATGTATAATGTATAATAATGTGTGTGTATATAATGTATAATAATGTGTGTGTGTATAATGTATAATAATGTGTGTGTATGTATAATGTATAATAATGTGTGTGTATATAATGTATAATAATGTGTGTGTATATAATGTATAATAATGTGTGTGTATAATGTATAAATAATGTGTGTGTGTGTGTGTGTATAATGTATAATAATGTGTGTATATATAATGTATAATAATGTGTGTGTATAATGTATAAATAATGTGTGTGTGTGTGTGTGTATAATGTATAATAATGTGTGTGTATAATGTATAATAATGTGTGTGTATGTATAATGTATAATAATGTGTGTGTATATAATGTATAATAATGTGTGTGTATATAATGTATAATAATGTGTGTGTATATAATGTATAATAATGTGTGTGTATAATGTATAATAATGTGTGTGTGTGTGTGTATAATGTATAATAATGTGTGTGTGTATAATGTATAATAATGTGTGTGTATAATGTATAATAATGTGTGTGTATATAATGTATAATAATGTGTGTGTATATAATGTATAATAATGTGTGTGTATAATGTATAATAATGTGTGTGTATATAATGTATAATAATGTGTGTGTGTGTGTGTATAATGTATAATAATGTGTGTGTGTGTATAATGTATAATAATATGTGTGTGTATAATGTATAATAATGTGTGTGTGTATAATGTATAATAATGTGTGTGTATGTATAATGTATAATAATGTGTGTGTATATAATGTATAATAATGTGTGTGTATATAATGTATAATAATGTGTGTGTATATAATGTATAATAATGTGTGCGTCTATATAATGTATAATAATGTGTGTGTATATAATGTATAATAATGTGTGTGTATATAATGTATAATAATGTGTGTGTGTATAATGTATAATAATGTGTGTGTATATAATGTATAATAATGTGTGTGTGTATAATGTATGATAATGTGTGTGTATATAATGTATAATAATGTGTGTATATAATGTATAATAATGTGTGTGTATGTATAATGTATAATAATGTGTGTGTATATAATGTATAATAATGTGTGTGTGTATAATGTATAATAATGTGTGTGTGTATAATGTATAATAATGTGTGTATAATGTATAATAATGTGTGTGTGTATAATGTATAATAATGTGTGTGTATGTATAATGTATAATAATGTGTGTGTGTAATGTATAATAATGTGTGTGTATATAATGTATAATAATGTGTGTGTATATAATGTATAATAATGTGTGCGTCTATATAATGTATAATAATGTGTGTGTATATAATGTATAATAATGTGTGTGTATATAATGTATAATAATGTGTGTGTGTATAATGTATAATAATGTGTGTGTATATAATGTATAATAATGTGTGTGTGTATAATGTATGATAATGTGTGTGTATATAATGTATAATAATGTGTGTATATAATGTATAATAATGTGTGTGTATGTATAATGTATAATAATGTGTGTGTATGTATAATGTATAATAATGTGTGTGTGTATAATGTATAATAATGTGTGTGTGTATATAATGTATAATAATGTGTGTGTATAATGTATAATAATGTGTGTGTATAATGTATAATAATGTGTGTGTATAATGTATAATAATGTGTATGTATAATGTATAATAATGTGTGTGTGTGTATAATGTATAATAATGTGTGTGTGTATAATGTATAATAATGTGTGTGTATGTATAATGTATAATAATGTGTGTGTATATAATGTATAATAATGTGTGTGTGTATAATGTATAATAATGTGTGTGTATATAATGTATAATAATGTGTGTGTATATAATGTATAATAATGTGTGTGTATATAATGTATAATAATGTGTGCGTCTATATAATGTATAATAATGTGTGTGTATATAATGTATAATAATGTGTGTGTATATAATGTATAATAATGTGTGTGTGTATAATGTATAATAATGTGTGTGTATATAATGTATAATAATGTGTGTGTGTATAATGTATGATAATGTGTGCGTCTATATAATGTATAATAATGTGTGTGTATATAATGTATAATAATGTGTGTGTATATAATGTATAATAATGTGTGTGTGTATAATGTATAATAATGTGTGTGTATATAATGTATAATAATGTGTGTGTGTATAATGTATGATAATGTGTGTGTATATAATGTATAATAATGTGTGTATATAATGTATAATAATGTGTGTGTATGTATAATGTATAATAATGTGTGTGTGTATATAATGTATAATAATGTGTGTGTATAATGTATAATAATGTGTGTGTATAATGTATAATAATGTGTGTGTATAATGTATAATAATGTGTATGTATAATGTATAATAATGTGTGTGTGTGTATAATGTATAATAATGTGTGTGTGTATAATGTATAATAATGTGTGTGTATGTATAATGTATAATAATGTGTGTGTATATAATGTATAATAATGTGTGTGTGTATAATGTATAATAATGTGTGTGTATATAATGTATAATAATGTGTGTGTATATAATGTATAATAATGTGTGTGTATATAATGTATAATAATGTGTGCGTCTATATAATGTATAATAATGTGTGTGTATATAATGTATAATAATGTGTGTGTATATAATGTATAATAATGTGTGTGTGTATAATGTATAATAATGTGTGTGTATATAATGTATAATAATGTGTGTGTGTATAATGTATGATAATGTGTGTGTATATAATGTATAATAATGTGTGTATATAATGTATAATAATGTGTGTGTATGTATAATGTATAATAATGTGTGTGTATATAATGTATAATAATGTGTGTGTGTATAATGTATAATAATGTGTGTGTATGTATAATGTATAATAATGTGTGTGTATATAATGTATAATAATGTGTGTGTATATAATGTATAATAATGTGTGTGTATAATGTATAAATAATGTGTGTGTGTGTGTGTGTGTATAATGTATAATAATGTGTGTATATATAATGTATAATAATGTGTGTGTATAATGTATAAATAATGTGTGTGTGTATAATGTATAATAATGTGTGTGTATAATGTATAATAATGTGTGTGTATGTATAATGTATAATAATGTGTGTGTATATAATGTATAATAATGTGTGTGTATATAATGTATAATAATGTGTGTGTATATAATGTATAATAATGTGTGTGTATAATGTATAATAATGTGTGTGTGTGTGTGTATAATGTATAATAATGTGTGTGTGTATAATGTATAATAATGTGTGTGTATAATGTATAATAATGTGTGTGTATAATGTATAATAATGTGTGTGTGTGTGTGTATAATGTATAATAATGTGTGTGTATATAATGTATAATAATGTGTGTGTGTATAATGTATAATAATGTGTGTGTATATAATGTATAATAATGTGTGTGTATATAATGTATAATAATGTGTGTGTGTGTGTATATAATGTATAATAATGTGTGTGTATAATGTATAATAATGTGTGTGTATAATGTATAATAATGTGTGTGTGTATAATGTATAATAATGTGTGTGTGTGTATAATGTATAATAATGTGTGTGTGTATAATGTATAATAATGTGTGTGTATAATGTATAATAATGTGTGTGTGTGTGTATAATGTATAATAATGTGTGTGTATAATGTATAATAATGTGTGTGTATAATGTATAATAATGTGTGTGTATATAATGTATAATAATGTGTGTGTATAATGTATAATAATGTGTGTGTGTATAATGTATAATAATGTGTGTGTATAATGTATAATAATGTGTGTGTGTATAATGTATAATAATGTGTGTGTGTATAATGTATAATAATGTGTGTGTATAATGTATAATAATGTGTTTGTGTAATGTATAATAATGTGTGTGTGTATAATGTATAATAATGTGTGTGTATAATGTATAATAATGTGTGTGTGTGTGTGTATAATGTATAATAATGTGTGTGTATATAATGTATAATAATGTGTGTGTGTATAATGTATAATAATGTGTGTGTATATAATGTATAATAATGTGTGTGTATATAATGTATAATAATGTGTGTGTGTGTGTATATAATGTATAATAATGTGTGTGTGTATAATGTATAATAATGTGTGTGTATAATGTATAATAATGTGTGTGTGTGTGTGTATAATGTATAATAATGTT